>NC_068362.1:26671858-26825689 GCF_020536995.1 Dreissena polymorpha
GTAAAACCTTGTTAACACTCTAGAGGCCAAATTTTATTTTCCGATATTCATGATGAACTTGCTCAGTTATTGGTCCTAATGATATCTTGATGAGGTAAAAATGGTAACCTTTGCTTAAAAATCATGGCTTCCAATGGGGCGGGCGGGAAAAGTTTTACTTATATGGCTTTATATGGCTATAGTAAATCTGTTTACACTCTACAGGCCACATTTATTGTCCGATCTTCATGAAACTTGGTAAGAAGCTTCATCCCCATGTATCTTGGACGAGTTCGAAAATGATGCCGGTTGGTTGAAAAACATGGCCGCCAGAGGGCTGGGCATTTTTCCTAAATGGCTATAGTAAAACCTTGTTAACACACTAGAAGCCACATTTATTTTCTAGGGATGGCAAACTTAAGCAAATCCGTAACCGGTTAAACCTGTTTCGATATTCGAGCGGTTAACCGTTTAACCGATTGTCGTATTGACACATAAATGAAAAACAAAAACTTCCGAAAAACCTATACGTTTATAAACAATTACATGTATAGGCAAATATACTCTGTCTTGTTGATTGTCTTGTAACCTCATTACTGAAACCATGTTATCAATTAAATACTGTTTCTTTACAAATTGTGTTGGTCCTTTAAATTGGGAATATACATTTGGAATCCAATACTTAGTCATTTCTGAAAGTCATTTCCGACATTGTTTACATGCTGTTGGTGAACTGTGATGTGTCTCTGTTGTAATATTACTTCATGGCATTTACACATAATTATTGATCTACACCTGACAATGAAAGCTAGTGCAGAATTTGAATTATGTTGTGTTTTATTTACACTCATTATCCTTTAAGAATTACGTGCATTAACAGTTTGCTGATTAATAACAATTGTCAATTAGCGTAAATATATTTTGCAATGGGCATTGTGGTTTCCTAACCACTGTTGTTAAGGTCTGTTTATACTCAATGTCTTTATTAGGGTGTTTATGTTTGCAATAGTTGTTAAAACAACAGTGATCGGGTGTAATCACAGTTGTCAAGCTTTATTGATTTTATCAGCAATGGTAGTCAAACACAATGACACAATAAAACCTGTTCATTAATCCGCGCACCCCAATAATTTACAACTCTAATCGCTTTTGATCCGCATGGGGCATCACGGGGTGGTAATTGCAGATGATTTGCAATCAGACAAGCGGATTAGCGAATACAGTGAAATGAAGTAAAACAAAACTAACGATTTGAGCATTTATTGCATTCAACCAAAAATTGTGTTTTTGAAGAGTAACCGAATATCACTATGTGTAACCGGGTAACCTCCTGACGAAACGGATAACCGGTTAACCGAATAACCGTTGTCATCCCTATTATTTTCCGATCTTCATGAAACTTGGTCAGAAGATTTGTCCCAATCATATCTTGGATGAGTTAGAAAATGGTAACCTTTCCTTGAAAACCATGGGAGCCAAGGGGTGTGGCATTTTTCCTTATATGGCTATAGTTAAATCTTGTTAACACTCTAGAGGCCACATTTATTGTCCAATCTTCATGACCACTTGGTCAGAAGATTCATCGCAATATTATCTTGGACGATGTTAAAAAATGATGCCCTTTAGTTTAAAACCATGGCCGCCAGGGCGGCGGGGCATTTTTCCTTATATGGATTTAGTAAAACCTTGTTAACACTCTAGAAGGCCACATTTATTTTACGATCTTCATGAAACTTGGTCAGAAGAATTGTCCCAATGATATCTTGGATGAGTTCGAAAATGGTTTTGATTTCTTTAAAACATATGGCCACCAGGGGGGGCGGGGCATTTTTCGTTATATGGCTATATATGGCTTTGTTAAAACTTTGTTTACACTCTAGAGGGCCACATATATTGTCCATTCTTCATGAAATATGGTCAGAAAATTTGTCGTATTGATATCTTTCATGAGTTCGAAAATGGTTATGTTTGCTTGAAAGACATGGGTGCCAAGGGCGGGGCGTTTTTTCCTTATATGGCTATATGGCTATTATAGTAAAATCTTGTAAGCACTCTAGAGACCACATTTATCGTCCTATCTTCATGCAACTCGGTCAGAAGATTCATCACAATAATATCTTAGACGAGTTCAAAAATGATGCCGGTTGGTTTGAAAAAACATGGCCCTCCACGGGGGCGAGGAATTTTACCTTTAGTTATATGGCTATAGTAAAACCATGTTAACACTCTAGAGGTCACATTTATTTTCCGATCATCATGAAAGTTGGTCAAAACATTTGTCCCAATGATATCTTGGATTTGTTCGAAAACGGTTTTGGTTTCTTTAAAATCATGGGCACCAGGGGCGGGGCATTTTTCCTTATATAGCTATTTATGGCTATAGTAAACATTGTTAACACTCTAGAGGCCACTTTTATTGTCCAATCTTCATGAAACTTGGTCAGAAGATTTGTCCAAATAATATCTTGTTATCCCAGGTGAGCGACTTTGGGCCTTTGAGGCCCTCTTGTTTAACATTCATGAAATGTTATTGTGCATGCACACCCGAACAGTTCCTCCTATGCAAGTATATTATGTCAATAGTCCCTTTCTTGTGTAAGAAAACACGATCTAATTAACGTTTAAAATTGCATTTTCATAGATGTTTTATATATCTTTGTTACCAGTACGTTTACACTTTTATTTTAAATCCGAGTTATATAATTTCTCGACCAAGAACTATTTTTCATTTGACAGTTGCTTAATTCTGATCATTGCTTTGTGATTTTAAAACTGAGTGATTTGCCTTATGTTATATATATCTTACACGTGTTCTGTTATTTTAAGGTACTTCATTGATTCCTAACCAGTATTGATGTGTGTTTGGTGTAAATATTGATTGACATTCATCAGTCACTGTCACCGAAACTGTCAGTTTCGGAAAACATTTGTCTTTACAAGCAATTTGCATACCAGTACACATTTTTATAGAATTTTCAATATAAACTTTTTTAAATTGTGTTATACTGTGTGAGAGTGTTGTGATTTGTTATAATTCAGTTTTAATTGTTCAGAGTTGTGTTGTTTATTTTCATTTTTTAGTTGCAATTTACCAATTATTATTACGTCGAATAAGTTTAGTCGGTGACTTAACGTTTTGGCCCTATGAATCCCAGTCTGGCCCTGCAAGTTAATTTAAGTCCACAGGTCTGGTTTTTATGTGGATTTAACATACTTTTGAAAATATCTGTTTCAGGGAGGTTTTGTGCTGTTGTTTTTTCCTTTATAGGTAGCTTGCAGACTTGCGTGTACAGTTAAAATCAGCAAAAGTAATTGGCACAAATCAACAAATAGAATCTTCTTTCTTGCAATTATCAAATTTCTTTTTGTAATTTATGAATGATCATTGTGTAGTTTACATATACTTTATAACTATTACGCATTCTAATCTTCAAATACGTGTTTTCGGCTTTAACATCTGGTACAGACAAACATGTACATAAGCCTATCAGAAAGGAAGAATATTCAAGCGCACTTTCTTCTCAGCTCTTGTTAAAATGATAGCGAATGCGTATTGTTAAATATTTAAATGCCACAGTAACGTATTTATCATGCGCCATCATGCTTTGTATTTCACTAAAAAAGCTCTCTGAGCACATATTATTGTTACAATTACTAATTGTTAAATTGATACAATCTTTTGTATTGAAAAAACGTTTTATATTATTGTTGTCGATTTTGCAAACTTAAAGTGATTTATGTGACTAAGTATTCTATAAATCCCACCTAAGCAAAATGTGCTCATAGTGAGCATTTTGATGGCCGTTTGTCCCTCGTCAATATTTGACTTGTGAATACTCTAAAGATCACATTTATTTACCTATCTTCCTGAAACTTGATCAGAGCATTTATCTCAATGTCATCTTGGCCAATTTAAAAACTGGATCATATGGTTTAAAAAAAAAAGGTTATTAGGTCAAATAAAGGAAAGAAGCTTGATAACGCTCTAGATGTCACATTCTATTTCCAATCTTCATGGAACTTGGTCAACACAATTCTTTCAATGATATTTTGACCGTGTTTTACAACTGGGTTACGTATGGTAAAAAAAGGCATCTAGTTCAAATTAAAGTCAAATATTGTGAACACTTTAAAGGAAATGTGTATTTCCCAATCTTCATGAACCTTGGTGTCCAAATTATATTGTTGCTGAGTTCGAAACTTGGTCACGATAGGTAAAAAACTAAGTTATCATGTCAATAAAAGACGACATTTTGTGAAAACTATAGAGGCCACATTTGTTGCCCAAACTAAATTAAACTTAGCCGAAACATTTCTTTTAATGAAATCTCTACCGAGTTAAAAACTCCAGTATGTTGGTTTAAAATTGTCGCTTTATTAAAATAAAGAAAGAGCTTTAGATCTTTCTAGGGGCCACATTTATTGCACTATCGACATGAAACTTCGTCAGATCATTTGTCTTTGTGATTTCAATGCTGAGATCGAAACTGGATCACGGGATGTCAAGGTCTATTATGAATCCTTGTGAACATTTCCTGGCCATATATTTTTGTACACGTTTGTTTTATATTCCAGTTTTGTATTAGCTCTCCTGAGCAAAATGTGATCATGGTGAGCTTTTTTAATCACCTTTTGTCCGTCGTGCGGTGTTAACATTTGCATTGTGAACACACTAGAGGCCACATTTCCTTTCCGATCTTCATGAAACTTGGTCAGAAGATTTGTCCCAATTATATAAAGTGGACGAGTTCGAAGATTCCGGTTGGTTGAAAAGCATGGCCGCCAGGGGGAGGGGCATTTTTCCTGATATTGCTTTAGTAAAACCTTGTTAACACTCTGGACGCCACATGTATTGTCCAATCTTCATAAAACTTGGTCAGAAAATGTGTCCTAAAAATATCTTGGATGAGTTCGAAATTGGTTCCGGTTTGTTAAAAAACATGGCCGCCAGGGGGCGGGGCATTTTTCCTAATATGGCTGTAGTAAAACCTTGTTAACACTCTAGAGGCTGCATTTATCGTCCGATCTTCCTGACACTTTGTCAGAAAATTTGTCCAATTATATCTTAGATTAGTTCACAAATTATCTTTTGTATAATCTTGTAAACACTAAAGAGGCCACATTTATTATCCGATCTTCATGACACTTGGTCAGAATATCTCAATTTGTCTCAATGATATCTTGGATGAGACATAACATGGTTCCGGTTGGTTGAAAAATATCCGCCAGGGGGCGGGGCATTTGAGCTTATATGGATATAGTAAAATCTTGTAAACACTCTAGATAGTTCATTTATTGTTTAATCGTCATGAAACTTGGTCAGAACATTTGTTCTTATGATATATGGGATGATTTCGAAAATGTTTCCGGTTTGTTGAAAAACATGGACGCTTGGCTCTGGGGCATTTTTCCTTAAATGGCAATAGCAAAACCTTGTGAACACTCTAAAAAAAGTTACATATAAAGTCCCGTCTTAAATTAACTTCGTCAGAACATTTTTGTAATGATATCTTGGATAAGTTCAAAAATTGGTCCGGTCTGTTGAAAAGCAAGGCCACCAGCGGACAGGGGATTTTCCTTATATGGCTACAGTAAAACATTTTTAACACTCTAAACAGTCACATTTAAAGTTCAATCTTCATGAAACTTGGTCAGAACATTTGTTCAAATGATTTTTTTTAATATAAAGCTTAACAGAACAGGTCAGTTCCTTTGTATCTTAGGCGAGCGACTTTGGTCCTTTCAGACCCTCTGAGACGCGAGATATGTCAGTTGTCGTTATGCACATTTGTCATCGCACAATACGTGTACATTTTATGTAATATTACGTATATAGAAATTCTTTACAATAAAAAATACTTGTGTTAATTGGCATGCGTTATGTTCGTTTCGGTGTAATATAATATCATGCCCTTTGTTTGCCAAGTTTACCATGCAAATTATTGATTTGCATAATTGTTGTGCTGAAAGTAGTTAAGTATTGATATGATTATTTAACAGTTTTAAGTCAACTGTAATCATAAATAATGGCCATTAATCTTGCTTTTTTCTAAATCTATTCAATATTGCAAATAATGTATTGATTATGTCATACGATTTTTGATAAGACAGCTCCTGGGTAAACGTTTTACAAAATGTTTTAAATGTACACTATTGACTATAATATGTTACATGTTTAGATAGACATGACACCGCAACCATATTATAATCGTCTATGGCGGTTGATCACTTTACTAAAAACAACTTATACATACAATGCAATAAATTGTTGTATTTGTGGAATGTATACGTGTGTAATACACTATTTCGTATTTAAGGTCGTGTTCGTTTTCCTGGCAAAACAAAGGCGATCTTATAACAATATGTGAATGACCTCATTAAAACTGCGTTTCGATTCATTAAATCGATTTCCAATATGATATTGGTACTCACATTGTTTTCTGTTAATTGAAATAATTTATAACGCCCAAATATAATATTATGTTTGTTTTCGCTTTCTGACCTGTGCACAATATTCTGAGTAGGTAGTGGGATATATTTCCATTTACATTGTTGACTTGAGAATGCAACTTCCAGATCGAACAACAATGGCAGAATAAATTATTCAATGCTTTAACAGTATAAACATAAACTAATAATTAGATTCAATACTATGTTCATATTTAAGTATTTAATGAGGTCACTCAGGTGTGATCGACCTAAGTAGAAGGAATATTTTTCGTTAACTATGTTACGGTTTCATCAAGTTATTCATGTTTAATAATTACTCGCATGCTGTTGAAAGGAATAAATGTGTATATTGGCTTTGAAATTCATTAACCAAACCGAGTATGGAACTTGGTCAGATTATTTAGTATAATAATTTATATGCAGGGTTCGAATCTGGGTAATGTGCGTCTAACACTAGATCACTAGGCCAAATCTTACATAAACCGATGATCACTTTAAAGGACACATTTACGGGACAATCTTGATGAAACGTGATTAGAATGTTTATCTTGACACTATGTAGTTTGAATCTGGGTCTTGGGCGCCCCAAAACTCGGTAATAAGGTACAGTTTAGCAAAACTGTTTGATCACTGCAGATCCCACATGTATGACTCCATCGTGATAATACGATGTCAGAATGTTTATCTTGATAATATCGCTTGGTCGCTTGCCTCTAAAAAGTAGGTCACGATGTTAAATCTGAAAAAAATCATGTTATCCGTGAAGAAAGCAAATGATAATTCATTAATAAATCTTGATGAAAGTTGGTCAGAATGTCTATCGTGACAATATCTAGGCCGAGTTTGATAAATGGTCTTATGTGTCCAAACACAAGTTAATCACTCTAGAAACCACATTAATGAATCAATCTTGATGAAACTTGATCATTATGTTTATCTCGGAAATATCATGGCGAAATTTGAATCTGTATCTCTTGCATCTCCATGTCATATAGTAGAAAGAAAAACTGTTATTTCTGTAGAGAACTCATGTACGACTCAATCTTGATAAAACTTTCTAAGAATGTTTACCTTGACAATATGTCGGCCAAGTTTAGACCCGGGTAACTTGCATCCATATCTCATAAGATTAATATTCACCAAACTAGAAGGTAGGTTTATGACTCAATCCTGATGAAGATATGTTAGAATGTAAATCTTTACCATATCTAGGTTGAGTTCTAATCTGGATCATGTTCGTTTGAAAACTAGGTATCCAGGTCAAATCTAATGAAAACTTGTTCACCTCTATTAATGATTTTCGTTATTTAATATATGTATGAAAAATAATTGAATGTGTGATTGTGCACATGGTTTATCTCAATATATAAGACATATTATAACATGACGACTTCCATGATTTTGCCCCACCTTTTTAAAATATGTGCCCCAACACAATCTACTTCCAGTTGTATGCCCTACATTTTAAAAGGTGTCCTACAATGTTTTTTCCTTACTTAAATGAATGTTTCCTTTTTATTGAGCTTGGGCATTCTTGGCATTTAATACGGGATCACACATATAATCATTATGTTTTCACATCGATTATCGGTTGCAAAGAAAATTGTCCAGTGCAAATTGAAAGAGCACGATATCTTTCTAGACCGTACTGGTCATTATACTGTAAAGTTTATTACCATACTTATGAGAAAAAAAAAATCTTTCTTACTCACTTGATCACAATTATTATTAAATAATATTAAAACAAACATCTACAATTCAATAATCCGGAAGGGTTTATTCTAAATAACATGTACATACTGTAAAATGTAACACACAATTCTATAAATGTTTGAATGCATCCAAATCATGACAAAACATAAATGCGACTTACTTTATGCTTTGTATTCAACTGACCAATACACAAAAATGAAACGTCGACAACGGTGTGTACCGATATATAGCTGGAAAACAAACGTAGGTAGTCATGTCACTCGCATGTCGACCGCTGTAATTGAATAGTGTTATGTCGATGGCTCGTTTAGTTAACATGTTAATATGGTCTGTTAACAGGCTCATTTAGAATGGGCTACCCCAAAAATTGCGTTTTTTCTGGACGCTTTCTTTACATTAAATCGTTTTTACATGCGCTTTCGCGCAAACGAAATTACGTACGGGATTCGGAGTTGACTATAGCTTTACATTTAATGTTTTGTTGTGTTGTATGTCCCGTGTTTTAAAGGCAATGTGTTACTTTCCTTTAATTAAATTCTAGCGACTATATTTTTTTCTGGCGTTTCTTCATTCATATACATCAGAATAACATAACTAAATTTAATCAAGTACCAATGTGGATTAAGCATATGTATAAAACAACGTACATCGTCATGCGAAAATAGGTCTTATGCCATATGTGGCCATCAGTTGTGCAGTCTTGTCACGAGCAACGCTGTCCTGTCCGCTCTTATGTCACGCAAGGTTTCGTGGTCTCATAAGCTGCCAATGTAGTTTCTGACCAGACTGTGCGAATGAGAAAGCCGGTCTGGAACTTCACCGTTACAACAACTAGTACTACCACCACTACTGCTGCTGCTGCTGCTTCTGCTGCTGTAAGAGATTCGTCGGGATGGCGAGTTGTGTTTACTTGTTTGTTCCGTGCAGGGATAATTAAATAATAAAATCTTGTTTTCAACGGTAATGGAACGCTTTTATATTTCCGTCTTCAAAATTTAAAGCAATCACCTGGCAAAACAACTTTAACATACACAGATAAATATATATTAGGTTCAGCCTTTCTTTAAGTTGTGTTATGGTTACTATTTGGTTCTTATGTTAAGCTTGAGTTGACTATTGTATCTTATTTTATTAGAGGATCTTATTTGTATTAGATGTTGTCGATTCAGAGTTGGACATTTGAATGCCCCCGCCTTGTGACGCTCGCCTTTTTATAGAGAGTATCAGCCAATCGGATCGCACGTTATAAAATACTGACCAATGAAAACAATGGTTACAAAAATGACATTGACGTTCTAAAATGAATATTTCAGCAAAAAGTTAGGTTTTTATGCAAAAATACAATACCTTTCAATTTATAATGTGGCGTTAAAAAAACAGTGTTTCATGAATAAAATGACACCACATATGGTTTTCTCAGAAAAACATACGGTATTAAACGCCGGTTTTGAAAATAGACACTGTCAGCTTCCAGACAAGATGGCGGATAGGACGTTTGACAAGTTACATGTAGTAACATGAGAAAACTGCTAAAAAATTGCTTTACATACATTCCATTAACGATCTCATTTAGCCTTTGGGCTATAAGAAAAACTTATTAAATATATATATATAAAGGGTGGCCTTTTTTAGAATCATGCTTATCTAAAGCATAACAAAAACTGCAAAATAACAACACATCAATAAATAATTAAATACAGTTTCAACAGCTTTGGTAAAGTACTGGAGAATAAAATCACATTTTAACTATTATATTGCATAGGCTATTTTAAGCCTAACATAGATACTTGAGCAATGGCCAAGTAAACATACAATAAAGTATTTGTGTCATAATAATATTGTATTTGCAATATAAACATAACCTATAATAACTCATTTAACAACTACTAAGTAAAAATACAATATGAGAAATATATTAGAAATAATTAGACGTTTACAGTTATGGTTAGAGTTCTGGAACAACTAACTACTACTACTACTACTACTACTACTACTACTACTACTACGACTACGACGACGACGACGACGACGACTACGACGACTACGACTACGACGACTACTACGACTACTACGAGGACTACGACGACGACGACCTACGACGACGACGACTACGACGACGACGGCGACGACGACGACAACGACTACGACGACGACGACTACGACGACGACTACGACGACGACGACTACGACTACGACGACGACGACGACGACGACCACGACGACAACAAGGGAAAGACTACGACGACTTCTTAGACTACGACTACGACGACGACAACGACGACTACGACTACTACGACGACTACGACGACGACTACTACTACTACTACGACGACTACTACGACTACGACTAGACTACTACTACAAGAACGACGACACTACGACCACCACGACGACTACTACTACTACAACTACTGCTACTACTACTATACTACTACTACTACTACTACTACTACTACTACTACTACTACTACTACGACTACTACTACTACTACTACTACTACGACCACTACTACAACAACTTAAATACTACTACTACTTCTTATACTACTACTACTACTACTACTAACTACTACTACTACTACTACTACTACTACTACTACTACTACTACTACTACTACTACTACTACTACTACTACAATAACTACAATAACTACTACCACCACTACTACTACTACTACTACAACTACTGCTACTACTACTACTACTACTACTACTACTACTACTACTACTACTACTACTACTACTACTACTACTACTACTACTACTACTACTACTACTACTACTACTACTACTACAACTACTACTACTACAACTGCTACTGCTACTACTACTTCTAACTATTACTACTACTACAACTACTATAACTACTACTTATACTACTACTACTACTACTACTACTACTTTTACTACTACTACTACTACTACTACTACTACAACAACTACTACTACTACTACTACTACTACTACTACTACTACTTCTACTACTACTGCTACTATTACTACTACTACTACTACTACTACTACTACTACTACTACTACTACTACTACTACTACTACTACTACTACTACTACTTCTACTACTACTACAACTACTACTACTTCTACTACTACTTCTACTACTACTACTACTACTACTACTACTACTACTTCTACTACTGCTGCTGCTGCTGCTGCTGATGTTGCTGACATTTTTAATAACGTTCAAATATATTTATTAAAGCAGAAATAACAATATTGGCGTCCACTGAACCTGACTTTCGCCGCGACACTGCGCCAAATCACTGCATAAATATTAGTTTGTCCGTGCACAAAAGTTGAGATGTTTAAAACTGTCAGATAATGGACAAACAATCTAACTTGTGGATTTCTTGCCGATCGGTTAATTTCTTTTTGAAATTCTACAAAAGTTCGCTTTTTATTGCTTTATGAAGCATTGTAAACAAATACTGCCACAAAACCTTCCACAAATATTGGAACAATGCACTGAACCAATACGTTTAAAGGTTATGCTTACGATTTTGCCATTATATTATGAATAAATAAGAATTGCACCCGAGGGAACTTTGTCTGCAAAGAATGAATGCACTTAACACCTGTAAAAATGTGTTTTAAAATTAATTGTTAAATACGCGTTACAATTGTTGTATCTAATATTTGATGTTGATTTTCAAGAAAAAAACACCGACACACGTCTTCTGATGTTATACTTCTTCTGCACGTATACATTTTGTTTCAAGCGTCTGAATTGTAGTTGCGTCAAAAGATATAGCCTATATTTATTTTAAATTGCGTTTGACAGAGACGTCATTTCCCTTTTTTATTTTTTTATTTTAGAAATATGGCTGACAGAAAGTGAAATTCTCATCACCGAATAAATAAAACTGTTCTGGAGGAAATGCAAATAGGAGGTTCGTTTAAATGAGTTACTAAACCCGCTGTGATACTTAAGTGAACACAAGCGTAATTTTAGAACATTATAAGCGATAATTGCAAAAGAAGTGACGATATTTTTTTTGAAAGACATCGACATAACTTTATTTTAATGCTGAGGCAATTTCAATGGTGATGCAATGGCCGTGAATGCAAATGAGGCGATATTTTCCCGACAGTTCACAAACAATCGAAATTCAAAAAAATTAATGACATAGGTTGTAGTCGTAATGAATACAGTGGACATTGTACAGTTTTAAGTGTTAAGCGTTTTTGAAATTGGGGCTGTTGTGAGCGACCCGTATTGACATTAATCGTTATGTCTTCACGCTATAATGGCAAATGTTCACTCAAATAATGGAGACTGTGATTTCTGATTCTTACGATGTCGATAACCCAGGTGAATGTATATTCAATATGTTAGTTTAAGAAGCTTTAGGAATTTTATTCATTTACATACACTTATAACTTACAGAATAGATAATTATGCATGGCGGCGCACAATATGTCAAAGGGGTGGTTCAATGTTTCGTAGATTTGATGACCAGCAAATACCAAATGTGTAGAAAAAGGCGTTCGTAAATGTAATCATTTATTCATTCTATTTTAAGTTTGATGAATGCTTAACTAGTAACCAGTTATGCATACACATCGTAAGTTGTCTCAATGTTTACATTTTATTCAATATTGAATATTCTTATGTTGATATCTTTCCCACAAAGAACGAATTTGCGTTTTTTAACATACTCGCATTAACACATAATACTGAAATTTACATAAAATGAACCTACAGTTGCATCAGCAGGAGAGATCATCCTTATTATACCATGCTGTCATTTGTTTATGGCGAAATAATGTAACCTTCATAATAGTTCATTAACCTCAAAGCCGCTTTTACCTTTTGTTTCAAAAGGCCTGATTTGCTTCGGCATCAATTGTAATAGCTATCACAAGTTACTAATTGAAGAACAGAAATTAAGGATGAGGATTTGAAATTTCTACGGCATGTTACAGAACCTAAATATCCAAGAGAATGGTTGGGATTACCTCAGGATAATATAAAGACGCTTTTTAATGTAACCCTCATAATTGTATCAAGAATAAATAGGGCGCTATTTTCCCGATAGTTCAAACATCATTTAAATTCAGAAAAGTAATTTACATACTGTAGTCGTAATTAAATAAACTTGACCTTGTACACTTTAAAGCGTTAAGCGTTTGTTAAATGGGGGCTATTATAAGCTTTATTTTTTAAATAACTTTGTTCCGATGTGACTAAGCTGACATGTATTGACATAAATCGTATTAATGTATACACGCTATTATGGTCGCTGTTTACTCGAATAATGGACATTGTGATTTCTAATTAATTACCAACAAAACATATGTATTTATGCAGGGCAGCGCATAAGATGTGAGCACTCTTATTGGGGTACCATTTAAAACGCGGGAAGACATTTTTAAAACGCCATTCGTTAAATTGTGAAATAAAGTCATCAAAATATGTGTTACCGACGTATCAGTATGCTTGGAAAAAGTGCGTAGTTGTAGCTTTATTCTAGTTTTGTTGGCATTTTAAATGTACTTATGGTAAATACAATGTTTGTGAATATTCTATACGCACATGCATTTGCCAGAAAAATGAACTCACACTGATAGACAGACGCAGATCTAATTTGTGGAAAAATATTCAGATTTTCCTTATATTTTCACTTAGAAATAAAAATATGTTATTTTCCACAGAAGTCGAATTATCTTTCACCACTGAAATATATTCTACTTAAAAACATACCATAACACAGTCTGCATCAAACCTGCATCGTTTGTATACCTGTTAACAAATGGAAACGAAAACAACATTCATTCAAATAATTTTGACTTGTTTTAATCACGACGATGCACAAAAATAATAATAATTTATTTCCTGATTAAGTTCCTGGAGTTCATTGTTTGCTATATTATATCACCACTCATGAAATGAAAATAGGATCTGAAAATGACATCAACAAATATCCTCATTGTTATTCAAAAAGGTGTTGCCGTTAAAGTTTTTATTTTAATAAATAAATTGAATTTGAATAAGGAAAACATCGAATTAAACACGTCAGTGCAAATTTGATTGTCTTTATCACGGCGTTCAAAAAGCGTATTCATTTATTCCCTCACGCAGAGATGGCAGAGTATCAGTTTTCGGACCTCCGCAAGCAATCTTAGAAACATTAAGATTTTTAAGCGATCTTAAAGATCGTATGAACATGTTTACATCTGCCTATTATAGAAGATTGAGAAAAAGTAAGTAGAAAGTGCTTATCACGGTTCCCGATAAATGTTTTTTCGCCGCTCTAACAATCTAGAAAATAAACTTCTTGTGAACAAATGTGTTGTGTTTGTTGCGGACTGCACATGCTAATCTGTGACGGCACTTTACACACAAGCATTAAACCCCCTTTTCATAGAGCACGGCTCATTTATATAACAGTTATCAATTTGTCACGCGGAGATGAAGGTGACATGTATTGACATAAATTAAAATGTCTACAAGCAATAATTGTGGCTGTTTACTCGAATAATGGGTAATATGATTTCTGATTCTTTCTATGTTGATGAACCCGGTGAATAGAAATCTAATATGTTTGATCAGGAACCTATACAAACAATAGATATAGGTCCCTGGCTTTATAAAGAAGCTTTATAAATTCATTTCATTGAGATCAATCAATGACCAACGAAATATATTATTATGCAGGGCGGTGCATAGGCTGTCCACGGGGTGATTCAATTGTTGTTATATAACGACCAGCACTCCTGTAAGCGTGCCACATTGGTATATGTAGGCGTTCGTAAATTTTTAAGTTTTATACATTTTCTTTGAGGCTTAATGGATGCAGAACAATGGCAACTAATAACGAATAAATCGTTGTGAATTAGCTCCGCATTGATTAGAATGTTTTGATTTACTTTTTTCTTATTAGAGGTCAAGAGTAAGATGTTTGTATTCTTTTGCAGTTGTCTCATTACATAATATATGTTGACTTGCTTTGTTTTAAATCATTACCTTAAAGGTGACATAAACATTGATTTGAATGTTTTCTCAGGTACGCTACCATCGGGTGGGCATAATTTACGGAATTTTAATTTAAAACACGTGTGTTTCAACGCGTGTGAACATACTTATGTTTGAATATGCTTAAACGAAATACTACTGTAGCTATTTCAAGGTAACATCACGCCAGTTATAGACAAGACGGTAAGGTAAACGCAGCGTTACTTATTGTGTACCGCTCTAGAAAGGGAATTGCACATGAAAACCCATCCATCAAAGAAAATAAGATTACGTCTAAGTACCACGCCAGTTAAAAAAAAAACAATGCCATATACGTGCATTGAAAAGAGGGATGAAACAAAAGTAAAACCGTTTCGATAACATTACAAGGTTGATGAGAACAATTACTATCATTATTGCGATTTGGAAGACCTGAGGGGATCCGAAATACCTGACGCGAGCTTAAAGCATGCATATCACTGAAAAGTTTGTTAATTGCAAACTTAATTATTTACTTTGTATTAGGTATTTTTGACACAATGTATTTATATATTTAAAGCCACACACCTTGAAATTAACTACATGGCATAGTAAATTTAAGTATAAAAAATAAACATCTATTTATATATGCCAATTAGAATATATTTGGTGTTTACAGGGTAGAAATCCGTCTTATATGCGCTTTAAAACTTAAACATAATCGCGGCGTTTGTCGAAATGGACGTATACGTCTAGAAATCCTACTTTCGGTTTTAAAAGCGGTACCGTTTGAAAAATAATACATTACTTGCTAATTAGGCTATAGATTTTATTTTATCTATGCCAATTAGAATATATCTGGTGTTTCGAGGTATAAATTCGTCTATTTTGCGCTTTAAAACTTAAAACTAATCGCGTTTTTCGAAATATACGTTTGCGTAAAGAAATCCTACTTTCGGTTTTAAAATAAAACATAATAATGAATTACTTGCTAACTAGGCTAAAGATTTAATGACAATTGTGCAAACTTTTAAATTGCATCTATATGTACTGATAAACATGTATTTCATTTCAAGGTGTGTGGCTTTAAATTTCAATATGTGAATTTGTAATAGCCTTGTCTCCAATTCGACCATTTTAACATTAGAAAAGACAACATATTCAGTTAAAAAAGTATTAAAGACACATTACAACTCAAAATCAACGAAAATTTCGTACAAAATTTCGTAAAATAAAGCGTAACAATTAAAAATCATTGTTCCTTATGACAATTGCCGAAATTTCAACACCAGACGTGGTCTGGTAAAATATGTTTGTGTATTCAAGATGCTCGTTTTTATTATGGTTTTAACATAGTACCATTTTAGTGTTCGTGTGTCGTATGAATAGATATATTCGCATGAAATTAGCATGGAATTTATTGTGGTCACAAATAAATAAAAACGAGCATTTTGTATCTACAAAAATCTATGTAGAATCTAATCATACCACATCTAGCGTTGAAATTGTGGTTATTGCTATATAAGGAACACTGATTGTTTAGTCGTAAACTTTATTTTACGAAACACTTTACGAAATTTCCGTTGATTTTGAGCGTTATAGAGACTTAAATTGTTAAGCTACGACGATGAACAATACTTATTTTCCAACGGCAACAGTTTTGGGTATACACAATAATATGACGCTCAAGCACATTTCTAATGCGATGATAAACGTTTCAATCATATTAATATGTTTATAGATTCTAGATGGAGTTTGGTTATGAAAGCAGTGGAACAGAACTATAATTTCCTTCACGAAAGAGTTCCATTATATGTTATAGTATATCACCACTCGTGAAATGAAATTACGATTTTACACAGAAATACAAAAAGCGTCATTTAAGTTTCAATTTGTGGTTATTGAACAATTCGTGGTCAGGTACTTGCTTGTTGCTGCTGTTGTTTTTCATTCAACGCATTGAATTTTAAAATCGATAAAATTAGAATGATGCTATAAATATACATTACTCTCGAGGGCTTATAATTCTTGCAACTCACGCCAAGCATGCTATTTTGAATATGTTTTCCACAAAAAAACATTAACATTTTTTAGCATTTGCTACATACGGCAATACATGGGATTTTGCCAGCCTTAGAAACAAAATGGAAATAGATAATAATTTGCTAGCGATAACAAAATAATGCAAAACATTATAATTTGTGAACATTAGCATCAACAGCTATACCGGTACATGATACATTTCTAGCATTGGCAAAGGGCGGCAATACATGCTACTTTGCTAGCATTATCTACAAACGACAATGCATGCTCTTATGCGTGCAATTGTTGCATACTGCAAAACATGATAATTTGATAGCATTAAAAGCATGCAACAATTCATGATAATTTGTTAGTATTAACAAGATTGTTGTGTTGCCAAAGGTACCAAAGGCTAGCATGACAATATTATAGCATAAGCTACATACAACTTTACATGCTATTTTGCTATCTTTTAGAAACGTGGGAACACACGCCTGTTTGCTATTGTAAGGTAGGTGCGGCATTACGTATTCATTTGCTGTTATTATCAATAAACACCGATACATGTTGATTTGCTATAATTATCCACATAAGTCAATAAACGATAATGTTGTAGTATTATCAACATTTGGTAATACAAGCTTCTAGTTTACTAGCATACACAAATACAACAATACATGATAATTGTATAGCATTATAACATACAGCAATACATGCTAAGTTGCTAGTATAAGAAACGTTGTTGTGTTGCCGTATGAACATAATGTTAGCATGAAAATATGCTGGCAATAGCCACATACGGCAATACTTGCAGTATTGTACTTGCTGTTTTGAAACCTTATGCTTCATACAGCAACTCGGGCTACTTTGCAATTAGTGTCTATTTGCTAGCAGTCATTGCAATGTTTGCGGAAGGGATGTTGCAAGAGCCAAAAACAGCATTCTTTATATTTATACAGGTAAGGCTTTCATGATAACACACCACTGTAACACTATTGTAGCTACGCCACTCATGTTATACAACCATGATCACTGTCACTGAGTGTCAATATTTGCAAAACTAAAAGGTTTTGGCTGAGTACATATCATTATACAAATCACTGGTCATTTATCTGGGACATAGGTTTCATAACAAGATCATATTACATGATAGTATGGTTACATAAATCATTTCAAGGTCATTTTAAAATCAGGTGCTATTGTATTCTAATGTGGTTACATAAGTCACGTTAGCGGGTCAGTATAAAAAGGTTTGATCGACTCTCTTGGCATCCTAAAATTGGAAGTTTACTATAAAGGTGTTTAGTTTACTGGTATAAACAAAATTTGTTAAATATGTCTCTTTTCACAATTCCGACAGCATATTCGCTCGTTGTGTTTTTCATTTCGGCATTTGCAGGTACGCTTGCTTCTTACGTGAATAGAGAAACTATTTTAAAGAACAATAATTAACATTTGCATCACATATAAGCTGCGTTCATTATAAGCTTTTTACAAGTGAATTTTACTTATGAGAATCGTTAAATTCGTTCGTTTCATTATAATGAATACACATATGTGTTAACAATATAAGTAATTAGTATATATTGAAGGAATAAATGTGGTTAGATAGGTATCGATTGGGTTAAGTATTGGTGTATACGATTTTGGACTTGTTCTTCCACTTGAATTATGTTTTGCAATAAAAACCGCGTATTTGAGTTTTACGGTGACACATCGGAACATGGGACATACTTTATTCAACTGAATATATAGCATGCGGAAGTGTGCATGCGTGAGTGCATTCTAGCGTGTATGCATGGGTGTGTGTGTTCGTGCGTACGTATGTGTAAACACTATTAAGTAGCGGGAAAGTCGATGCATGGAAATGCTTTCGTGTTGTTTTTTTCTTGGAGTTTTTTTTCAAATTATAGTTGACATTTTATATTTGATTATTACAGTCGCCAATTCATACACGGTTGAAAACGAAACGGCCTTGCTCAGCCAAGTTCTAACTGACTACGCGATAGGAATACGGCCATCGAATCAGGTCAACGTCACTTGCGGGCTGAGACTCAACAACATCCTCAAACTGGTATACTCGAGAAGGCTTAAGCCCATTTTGTTAAAAATTACACCATCTTTTCTACTATAAATTATTCCGCCTCCTGAAGTTTTGTATAGAGTTTTTATTAAAGAGTTCGTTGTTTTTTTTTAAATGAGCTGTTAATTTGCTTTAGAGAGTATCTTCTCTCAAATATCTAAAGGCATCGTCCGGTATGTTTTTAACTTTTTATTAAGACGTAGATTATTTTTTTTTATTAATATATATATTTATGGTTTGGCCATCGCACCTGAACTTACCATAACTTGTAAAAAATAAGAAGAAATTTAAAGCACAGAACCAATATGATAAATTGCATTTTTAAGTATGTGTCGATTCATTTTATGTTTTGTCATAAATACAATACTATTACTACTACTAATACTAGTACTACTACTACTACTACTACTACTACTACTACTACTACTACTACTACTACTACTACTACTACTACTACTACTACTACTACTACTACTAATACTTCTACTACTACTACTACTACTACTACTACTATTACTTCTTCTACTACTTCTACTACTACTACTACTACTACTACTACTACTACTACTACTACTACTACTACTACTACTAATACTAATACTACTAATACTTCTACTACTACTACTACTACTACTACTACTACTACTACTACTACTACTACTACTACTACTACTACTAGTAATAATAATAATAATAATAATAATAATAATAATAATAATAATAATAATAATAATAATAATAATAATAATAATATTAATAATATTATTATTATTATTAATAATAATAATATTAATAATAATAATATTAATAATAATAATAAAGGTAGCAACTTTTCCAATTTTGAACGATTTCCTTTTGCAGGACATCGTTGAACAAACACTCTCTGTGATGGCCTCACTGACTGTGGTAAGTTAAAATTTTAGTGATGCGTTAAGATTAGTTGTAATCCAGATCACTGCATCTTTCCAATCCGTAAGTACAAACAACGCTGACCCATTTTTGCACCAATGATGGTTTTCATAAAAATGTTTTAGTTCATATGGTATGTTATTTTGAAAGAATTGTATCATCGATCTATTTAATTTTTACGCCAACATTTTGTTCATTTCCGCGGAAATACTCGACACATGTGATATCAAACGGACTCATCCCCTGATGATCTTCGTGTTAGTTCATTGTTAAAAAATGTGAAATATTTTGGTATGTCTGTAACTGAGTCGATGATCCATAGCCGTTACACAATTTTATTAATCCTATATTTGGAAATATTGCCGTATTTCTATAACTGTGTCGATGACCAATTGCCGTTTATATTTTATTTTATTAGTCCTATATTTAGAAATAGTTCAGTATTTACATAACTGAGTTTATAGCGATTTAAATGGCGAGGAAAAATCTAATGATTGCTTTCATTAGAAAAAAGTCCAACCTTATTATAGCCGGAAAGATAGCAGACTGGCTTGACACGGTTCCAATATTCCTATATTAGATATGTCCCCTTGAATCGTTTTTTTTATTCCGTCATTTAAAAATATAATGTACTTTTGATCCGATTTCATTATTCCTGTATTTTTTCATTTTTTCGCCTTTGAATCGGTTTCATTTTCATAGATTGATACATATTTTCGCCTTGAATCGGTTTCAGTAGTCATACAAGATAAGTATTGATGCAAAGCATCAAAGCGCGTCGGGAATTTCAGTGTAAAAGGCACTCAATGAAGTTACATGGAGCGATTTTTTTCTACTGTAGATATTAATATATTGGCCGATTATTTTAAACAAATAGAAAAAGATACTGGTTTAACAATTATCTATAATTTTGTGTTATAACCCCAAAATAACCATTATTTATGATGTTGTGTTAAAACCCCCAAATAACCATTATCTATGATTTTGTGTTGTAACTCCCAAATATTTCACAGCTCATTTTATTCACATTGGTTTCCCTTTTTTTTACTGGCATCCGTGTGCAGTTTTCATTAATGGAACAGAACTGTGTAGGTTTAAAAAAATCTGCTTCATCTTGTAAGCGTAATTTCATATTTTTCTCAACTTCAAGGGGAGATGATTCTGAACTTATTCTTACTTTTCTTATTTACGATAGGGGATGAGTACTCATTGATATGAAAACATTGTAAAAGTTTGAAAAAATAAATTGAATGAAAACTGTAAATTGCATAAAGAAGCTGCATTTCACAATACTTTGAAATTCAGTAAAAGATCATAATATATTTATTGCTCCGATATTCATCATTTTCAATAGGGTTCGAGTAATACTGATATAAAAACACTTAACAAGTTTGGAAAGATTCAGACGAAAGTTGTGAAATCTTTTAAACAAGTAGAAATTGTTTATATTGTCAAATTTAATAGAAAAAATTCTGGACTTACTATCCCGATGTTTCTCATTTTAAATGAGGTAAAAATGCTCATTGGTATGAAGACACTGTAAGTTTGGAAAGAATCTGATGAAAAATGTTGACATAATCACCTAACCTAACAGTTTTTCACTTTTATTTTTAAATTCAAAGAGACATAATTCTGGACTTATGGTCCGATATTGCTCATATAGAGTTTGGGTTGGGTCCTCATTGATAAAAAAACCTGTGCAAGTTTGGGAACAATCGGATGAAAATTTTAGACTTCGAACAACGATTTCAAAATTTCTCAACTTCTAAGGAAGATGACTATGGACGTAATGGTCGGATAATGCTAAAGGGCCCATACCACCTGGATAGTAATACGTGTCGCGCTTCGCGCTCTATATGAGGTTCTTAAAAAAAACTCAACTCATTGTTACAATCAATAATACGTGTCGCGCTTCGCGCTCTATATGTGGTAGGGACAGAACTTAGGGCCTATGATAGACAACCATGAAAATACATGGATAATAGATGTGTTTATTTGCATTTATTTGTTAAAATAAAAACACGTGTATTTTTTTTATAAGATATTTAAGTGATGTTAGAAATTTTCATTAAAGTTGTCACCACGCGGCATCCATTAATTAAAAAAAAATGTCCAATTGTAGTAAAATGGATTTTAAAATGTCTACATAAAATAAAGCTTTATAATATTTATTAACATGACTGAAAAAAATTGTCAGCCGCCGAACTGTTCCGTTCGTGCCGAAACCCGGGATTGAACCGGGGGCCTTTAGATGATTGTTGCGTAAACAACTTCAGTCTAACGCTCTTCCAACGGAGCTATTCCTGCTGACATCATTTATGTACTGCTTTTTGGTGAAGTTGTGTATAGCGATCGTTATTATATGTCTATTAATAAACTTATACATTGTACGTTTTCGTACTACTACGCCTTCCAATAAACTTGCTTGCGCGATAGGTCGTCAAATATCGTACTATATCGATTCTCCACTAAATAAGCAAGAAAAACCACAAAATAAGGATATTTTGATTATGTTTTGTTTTTATACAAAACCAGAAAGTTTCGCGTATTTGTCCAGTCCCTGTGATCTTTCCCCTGTGATCAGTTGTGGATCAGTTATTAATTAAAACAATTAGCTTTGCATTATTGGCAATGAATGTTGTAATAAATGTAAGAGGCACAAATGCAGTACTTATTTACACTAATATAAACCAAATATCACCACTATGCAAGATATTCTTAAAACAAAAATATATACATTGATCCATAAAATAACTTCTCCCATAAGCAAAAAAAAATGCATTACATACTAGTCGCCGCTCTCCAGAGCGACGCCAAAAATAGAAATATTTCCTCCTTTCTAGATCTGGAAAGATGGCAGACTGTCGTGGAACCCTGGCGAATGGATGGGGCTTTATGTCCTATACCCTCGGAATATTGACGTTTGGAAACCAGTCATTGTCCATGCAAACTCGTGAGATATTTTCTTTATTTTATTTCATGTTTCTATTAATTTATTCATTTGCTAATATATGTATATTTCAATTAACAAAGATAATACATGCATATCCATATGTTAATATATGTACTGTGTTTAACTGTGTAATAACTATCAATATACGAACTAAATTACTATACACTTACTTCTACATGTTTACTCGTGAGATATTAAACTTAGTCAACGCGAATAACAATAAATTAAGTGTTCTGTAACCGCACCAATTGTTGTAAACTTTATTTTATTTTCATATTTGTACATAATAATAAGCTTTTCTTTTACGGGTAGAAAACTGTTTGGTCTCGAAAAACGTAAACTGTAATTTCTAGAGGTAGTTGTTCACAATAACGAATGCTATAACGTTTTCATGTACATTTCTGATATATGTAGATCTATATAGAGAATAACAGGTTGCTGTCTGATCTTTTTGTAATATATCAGGCAACGCTTAGAATAATATAACGGCGAGGCTTGTCGAGTCTGATTTATTACAAAAAGATTAGACAGTAACCTGTTGTTTTTTGTATATCATACCTTTACGTCCCCACTTTTTAAGCAATAATGAAAAAAAAATCGCTAAAAAGCTACAGTTTTAGCGGGAAAGAATATGACTTTTGTCGATTTACGTGTTAATAATGACGTCATGAGCACGCGGGCTTAATATTTGTAAAACATCTTTTTCCTGTTTGTGTTGCATTTTGTGTTTAAAATATATTACATCTTGGTATCAAATTGTTTGTTTTGTTGAATCTGATTCGATTTTACTAAACATTATTACTTAATAGTTGATTCCGAGTTATATGACCATCCTTCACACATGACTGATATAAGAATTTCCTGTTGACCATGATATAAAAAATATATCAGGCAACGTTATCTCAGGCAGATAGCAATGCGGTGGTGTGATAAATAATCATTTGTGTACATTCATCGATATTAGCCGTCTAACTGTACCATCCCCAGAGAAGAGAGCAAACAAAAATGCATATTTAAAGAACGCATGGTACACGTTGACTTACGCCCTTTTATATCCCTGGTTCATCAATACACACACGTTAACGATATAATCCATAAATAAACCCACTGGCATTGTTTTGTTAATATTAACACGTGAAAGAGTTTTATTGTTATAAAATTATATTTTCCAGAGCTGTGGGAATTTCAGTATTGGGTGATGACAGTAACAAGAACAGCATCCCCGTGGCTCTGGCAGCAACCGGTGATTTGTATTGGATGGCCCCATTGTATTTAGTCTCGTTTTGTCAAATTGATGTTTCGAAGTTTCCTTTCGATACACAAACGTGCGATATCGAGGTATGTCGTTCATTTTTGTAGTTTGTCTTACAATATAAACGTTTTAATGTTTTGTGCATATGCACTTTTCCGTATATGAAAAAATGAATTACACATTAAATTGACAGTTATTGTTATTAAAAAAAAACTTCACAAACGAGCAATGTTTATAGAATTTAATACTGATGGATCTTTAAGTGTTTTCTTATCAAAATGAGGACTTAACGGTTCTATTGGAAACAAATGAAAACACCAGGGTTGATAGGGTTCCTTTCTAGAATTTGCCTGTACATAATTTTAGGTTGCATTGATGGCATGGATACGGTGTCCGTCTAGCGAGGACGGTCACTAGTACGATCCCCGCTGTGGGAGCATTATTTAAATACCCACATAATCTCCAAGTACTGGTTGAACCTTAAAAAAGAACCCTAGAGATTTTCAGCTTAACCCATTAATGCCTGGTGGACTCTACCAACCTTTTAAATTGGATCAATTTGTTTCCAAAATTAGGGATGTCTAGTATATATATTTCTATATTTAGAATATTTCTTACAGAAATTCCTTGAAGCAAACAGCGCAGACCCTGATGAGACGCCGCATCATGCGGCGTCTCATCTGGGTCTACGCTGTTTGCCAATGCCTTTTTTTCTAGACGCTAGGCATAAATGGGTTAAATAAAGATTGAATAATAAATTGGTTTAAACTATCAAAATGATTACTGAACAGATTGTTCGGAAACATATGAACACGTCGGGGTTGCTAGGGTTCTTTCCTAACATTTAAAAAACTTTGTTTTTCCAGATTTCCACGTGGCTGCTGGTAAATAAAATGGCATATATTGTTTTCCAGTTCTCCACGTGGATTCTTTTTGATAATTATCTGCACTCTGTGTACAATTTTGTTCATGTGGATGCTTGTTAATAATGTTGCGTACTTCTTTCCCAGTTCTCCACATGGATGCTGGACGAGGCCGTGTTGTCTCTCCGGCACTCGAGCGAGGACATCGTCCTTGAAGAATACACGGAGAATGGCGAGTTTGTCATCGAGAGCACGACCACACTTAAAAAGGACAAGATTCAACTGCAGTACGTAAACATCAAGGCACTCGTGTACCGTCTGGTCCTCCGTCGCAGGAGCACGTACTACATCGTTAATCTGGTACTTCCCGTCATGCTCCTTCAGGTGAGCGGTATAACATAATGTGGTAATTACCGCCGCAAAAAAATCTGCCCATTAAATTTACGACCTCTTACAAGATTCAAAGTTTGAAGCCTTTATTTTGAACCCTAAGGTACTGTTTATCAGCAAACAACATATAACCCGCGAGTTACATATGGTTGCATATGGCCATTTTCACTTTGTTTCAGAGAGGGAAAGGGTTGAGCATACTATAACGTTAATTAATATCACTGTGTAAAATATGCTGTTATATTTGATAAGTAAACAGTCAACAAACCATATGTAAGCATGTGTACGAGGTTAATTGAACCGTCACGTGGCAGCTATTAAAGCGAGAGGATTATACAAACAATTAAAAAACCTTGTTTAAACCATCAAACATAAATATGTAAGGGTACCATGCATGGAAAGTTAGTAATTACGTTCATATAACAGTTAGACAACAACTTGAAAATCTATTAATTATCGAGAGTAATGCTGTTTTTCATTCTGCATCATTATGTATAAACATCACAAGTTTAATTATCGTTTATCATTCCTTTGATCCAATACAGGTTTTAGGAGTACTAGTGTTCAAGATTCCGGCTAGTAGCGGAGAGAAGCTGTCCTTTTCTCTGACCATGCTGCTGTCGCTGACCGTTCTGATGACCATGGTCAGTGCGATGATACCTACAACGTCTCTGCAGGTCTCCGTTTTCTGTAAGTAAAGACGTTCAAATATTCATAATTTAGCTAAATAATTAAATTGTTGAATAACAAATAAATAGAATGTTTATTGCATATACATCATTTCTAGTTAAACAGACCTATTTAGGTTTCAATCTTTAGCGGTAGGCTCAAACCATACACATTTGATTTACTGCATTAGACACAATTTAATAGTCACTGGCTATTTCATTCTTTTGTAATGGGTCTGGTACACTTTTATTTAGTCATTGGCCATTCCATTTAATATTTCAATGGGTCTGGTTCAATTTAATTTAGTCACTGGTCATTTCATTTAAGCTTTTGCAATGGGTATGATACAATTTTGTTTAGTCACTGGCGATTACAGTAAAGCTTTTGCAATAGGTCTGGTACAATTGTATAAGGTCTATTTCGATTTCACTGAAGCTTTTGCATTGGTTTCGGTAAAATTGTATTTAATCACTAGCAATTTTATTTAACTTTTGCAAATGGGCTTGGTATGATTGTATTTAGTCAATGGCGATTGCGTTTAAGCTTTTTAGATAGGTCTGGAACAATTGCATGCTCTGGCGAATATCGAACATATCAATAATTCTATTTTAATACTCAGTTTCATATCTAGTAGGACTAAAAGTAAATAGACACATAAACATAATTCCTCTTTCCTGATACATATTGTCTTAATTGGCTTGTTCATTTATAAAACATACTTTGAAGATGCCTATTAAATCGAAATCTGTCAAAAAGACTAGTTATATTTTAATTAAATAATTAATTGGCATAAATATTGTTTTATATCAACTGAAATCAAATACGATTTTCATTGTGATAAGGTTATATTTATTTTAAAAAAATAGTGTCTATGTAGTTACTTATGGACTAAGTATTATGTTAGGCAACAGTGGCCCTGTTTTAAACATGGTTATAATCTTGTCGCGTTGTGCATTATCCGGAATTGTTATGGAAATGAATAATTTGCCAGTGGATGGTTAGGGTTTATCTCAAGTTGCTTTCATTAGTGTTTCATTGTTTGTATTCTTGTGTTCTGGTCATTTTCAAGGTATTTACCTGCTGTGTGGGGCGGTTGCTAGCGCTCTAGAAGTCGTCATCACCGTGGTTATTCTCTATCTTAACAGCCATGGTGAAAAGCGGTTGACTCTGTTCCCCTGCTCTTCAGAGCGTTCCAGAGTAGTATGGTAGGTCATGGTATTTCATATAAAACGATGCAACTTGTCACATCGGTTGCTATTGACTTCACTACACGATGGTGTTAGTTTAAATTTTACATACGGAATAAAAAAACTTGCATTCCGTCAACGCTTTGTTTATATCGTACCAATCATATCGCATATACTTTTCATAAAACAAGAATATATTACTTTGTGGCATATGTCCAAGATAATTGTGTCTCAAAATTGTGTTAAAATGTTTGATTGAAACTGTAAAAAAATAATTTATGATGCTAAATATTCCAGCTCAAGGTCGACAACTCCGTCGCTTGACATCACTTGTGTAACAGTTGGCTCACTTGATGGTTGTGAATTTAAAGACAAAACAATGTTGGAAATAAACGATAATTGTGTATCGAACAAACAAAATAACCGACAAAATGAGTTTTCGTCTGAAGCGAGGAAAGGAAAAACGTATGAAGAATTGGCAAAGAATATTGACAATGTATGTTTTGTCTTATTTTCAATTTTTGTGTCGTCTTACTCGATTGCTTATCTTTTCAGCGTTGTTCTTTAGTGCTATTTTAAGCATTTATTAAATGTGTTATGTATATATGTATTTGTTATTATTTGCCACGCAACTTAAAATGATTTGCTTTTACAATTATCATGTTGACAGAGAGTACTGTATTGATTTTATTATTCATCTTGAATAACGATTTCATCCAATGCAATAATCACTTACTTAAAAAAATTTGCCTGCATATATCTACCCTTATTTTTATTCAATTTATATTTTAGGCCTTAGCCACGTCCTTTATACAGAGACATCTTTGTCCGGATAATTAAACAACTTTATATATTGAACTTTTAAGCAACTAAAATATGTGTTTAGTGCACAATGACTCAACATATTGAAAATACACTCACAAAAGTCAAACACACAACAACATCCACTATATCTCTTAACATCACTGTTTTAGAGTATTATATCAGCATGCACAGTCAAAGTCAAAGATATCTTAGTGGATTGTAACTGTCTCACATCTCAACAATAAGATGCCATAAACGCAATTAAAAATGTTATGCTTGTATAAAGCAGTTGTGAATGCCGTATAAGTATCTTTACATTAATTTTATCCCATCATCAGACGTGCATTGTCGAAATAAACCACTGTGAAATAAATTTACCTTTATTTCAGCAGTGCTGAAATATAGCTGTCACGCGCGGCGAAGAATGTTCATATTACTCGGAATCAACTATAAAGTAATCATTTTTAGTAAAATCGAATCAGATTCAACAAAACAAACAATTTGATACCAAGATGTAATATAGTTTTTACACATAATGCAACTCAAAAAGCAAATAAACATTATTTACAAATATTAAGTGCGCGTACTCGTGACGTCATTATTAATACGTCATACGACACAATGCATGTTGTTTCACGCTAAAGATGCAGTTGTTTAGTGTCTTTTTTTCCATTATTTCTTAAACATCGGGGACGTAGAGGTATGATAAACGAAAAACAGGTTGGTTACTGATCTTTTTGTAATGTATTAGGCTCGACACGATTAAAATAATGAAACAATGTTTGCTTAAAATATCTTTGGGATTTTCCGTCTAGTTCGATTTTCCTATTCTATGTTTAAAGAAATAATTTACGTCTAAGAAAATTGATGGGATAAATCGAATACTAGGTCGGTGCCGAATAAAGCAAAGTTTATCTTGCTCGGCACGAAAATCTGAACCACTCGCCAAGGCTCGTGGTTCAGATTTTCTAAGCCTCGCAAAATAAAATTTGCTTTATTCGGCACCGACCTAGTATTCTCTATATATCATCTTTAGGATTAAGGATCTTACGTATTTCATAGGGTCATACAATATCATGCGAAAACCTTGCAAAAGTAATACATCACACCCCTGGAACAATCAAAGATCCATGACGCACATGAATATGCAACAAGCAAAACTAAGTCTGATATGACCAGTAGTTTCCAACAATATGGCATTTCATAAGCATAGTCATGGTACTTAGTACTTCGCCTTTCATAAATACAGTCATAGGATCAACTTCGTCACGTCCCACAAAAGGTCATGTTACTTATCAAATTCCATCTCATAAATACGATCATAGTAACCTATCCCCATTTTAAAAACATATTCATGGCACAAATTACTTCCCATCATATACATGCAGTCATGGTAAAAACAACGTAACATAAAAAACATAGACATGGTTTTTATTACTTCCCATCTAATAAACACGATAACTCACCATTTCTTACCTCATAAGCTGCTGCTGCTTAAAATAAATTTATTAAAATAGGCACAGTCATGGTATGTATTTCTTCCAATCTAATAGACACAATCAGAGTACTAGTATTTATTTCTAACCATCTAATCTACACAGTGATGGTACTAATAACTTCCAATCTCATGCAAATTATCCAGGTTCTAATTACCTTCTATCTCATATACAGAAATGGCACTAATTACTGACCATCTCATTCACACAATCAAGGTACTTACTACTTCCGATCTGAAAACACAGTAATGGTACTAAATACTTTCAATCTCATATACAAATCTCATATAAAAACAGGTACGTATGACTTCCCATCGCATAAAAATGGTCATGGTACCGATAACTTCCCATGTCTGCTCGAGTTTACGGACAGAGGCACTTTTAAAAGCAGCACTCGCATCTGTGTTCACAAACATTTAGTTCAGGAGGAAAACGCAACATGACCTCGACTATACGTACTCAACTTTCTGGAATGTATAAACAACGGAGAAGGTGATAATGAGACCAAACCTAGCCTCTCTCGGATCGTCCCAGTATTTCCGGTAAGAAGAGATGGATAGGACAAACGCTTTAACAGACACAAAGCAAGTAAAGAAACCGGTTTTATAAATATTTGTACTTAAATTAGAGCTAAACATGTGTTACACATGCTCATGCACCCACAACACATGTTCAGACACAGAAAACACCACTTAGTAGGAATGTATTGCAATTCAAATTTTACATAAACAACCAATATATAAATAATATGTTCATTTATATGTGGTTTATTTTGGATCAATTTCATTCATGTATAAGTAACATTTAAACATGTTTGTTTTTATTTTAAATCCAGTTCCTTATTCGCGGCTGAATAAGGAAAAGGGAACCAGTTCCTTATTCCTTATTCAAACTGAATAAATAACTGGATAATCATCACTTAAAACTTAGTAGAAATGTATAGCAATTAGAATTTCACATATATAACCAATATATAAATAATATGTTCATTTATATGTGGTTAATTTCGGATCAATTTCATTGATGTTAAAGTAAGAAAATGCCAGTTCCTTATTCGGCTTGAATATTTTTTTTCTGGTTTCTGATTGGCTGAATCTCGTATTGGGCAACCTTTTCCCGTATTGGCCGTGTTTTCCATACTGGTACCTTCATCCTTCAAACTAATATGCTATGAAGTACAACAAGAGCGAAGTTTCAGCAACCTGCAAACTGTGTGGATCAGATGATGAAACAAGGGAACACCTACTGGGGAGCTGCTCGGCTCTTAGCCAAATCAGAGAAGAAAACTTAACACGATTGAAAGCAATTCTATCCAATGACAACATATTCACAACTATCACACAAGATTCTGGTATGTTAATTCAGATTATTCTTGACTGTACCCACTCATCGCTAAAGGACCACGTCATATTGTCACGAGATCAAGAGACAGACATAGAAAGATGGTACCAAGCCTACTGCGAAAGACTCATCACGCACAGAGCTCAAATAATAAGTAGCAAATAATGGGTATCCAAACGGTACATAATATCTCTTTGAATAATATAACATAATTATAATGTTCCTCTCGCTTTTCGTTTTTCGATACTATGCACTAGACCTAGTTAACTAAATTGATGGCCGACCGCGTTTTCGTTGTATTTTGTAAATACTAGTCTGGTTATGCGCACAAGTTAACGTTGAAAAAGTTACGCTTGAAAAAGCTGAAAAATATTTGTGAATGAATGGAAAAACCCATCCTCTACAGGGGAGTGCTCCCATGCCAAAGGGAGGAAAATCCACGACAAGACAAGACATTGGCCTACTTTTTCTCGTATAAGGCTAGTTTCGAGCTTTATTGGCGAGGCTCAACTTGTATGGGGCGAACAAATTGAACACATTCTCAACTAATATTATAAAGTTTATTAATAAAAGATCACATTCAATGATCCCCTAGTAAAGAACAGAATAATATCTAACAGCTGCACAGCTTCTTCGCGCTTTGATAATTAAAGGCGCCCTTTGTGCTTCAACCCACTGATGCACGTTACATATAACACAGTGTATAAACCTATTGTATCGTACCCGGATGATGCGATGTGATTGCCATGGCGTAACGGCAATATTTACATATACCGCTGTTAATTTTGATACAAATCAATGGATTAATACTGCAAACAAGTAAGTAATCTCTGTACTTTAGATGTCGTAGAGAATAAAGTTTCCCTTGAGAACGTATAAATCCGCTTCAAAGAAGTTGTTGTTTATATGAAAACATTGAAAATCACCGAAGAAAACTGGAAAACACATGGTGCTCTGTACCAAAATATCCTTTTGTGTCTCAAATCTGTTTCGAAATATACATATTTTCGTATGCAATATATTGCAATTGAAGTCAAATAACTGTTATGATACATATAATCTATCGGCATTTTGAATATACTAAGATATTGATTAAAATAAACAAGATGGTTTTTAAAATAACTGTATCATATATTGCAGTGATGCTGTATCATTGTTTCTGATTACATGATAATGTGCATTCTGTATCAATTATTGCGATAAATCTATGCCAATTTTGCAGATTTTGTGTCATTGATTGGTCGAATATTCACATATGTCACAAATATGGTTAACTGAAGAGCTTAAACTTATTCCAGATACATCTTCGTTGTAACTCATGTCCAGCACATTGTTATTGCTGTCCTTTGGTTGGCTGATGGGGGACATGTTTTATGCCCCCGGTAGGGTGGCATATAACAGTTGAAATGTCAGTCCGCCGGTATGTCTGCCTGTCTGTGTGTTCGTCTGAAAACTTTAACATTGGCCATAACTTTTGCAATATTGAAGATAGCAACTTGATATTTGGCATGTATGTGTATCTCATGAAGCTGCACATTTTGAGGTGTGAAAGGTCAAGGTCATCCTTCAAGGTCAAAGGTCAAAAAACAAAATCCAAGGGACGTTACAAGCTTTAAAGGGAGATAATTTCTGTTTTATATCATTTGGCAGGTACAAATCATTTTCACAAGCAAAGTAATATTTTTTTAAAGGATATAATCTAAAACAAATTTTAAGGTCAAGGTCATCCTTCAATGTCAAAAGTCAAAAAATAAAATCAAAGGGAAGTAATAAGCTATAAAATGGAGATAATTTCTAAACCTGCCAAATGATATATTGAAATTTTATTTCAAAGCGGCGCAATAGGGGGCATTGTGTTTCTGAAAAACACATTTCTTGTTACTCATGTCAAGTGGTGTTTCAGCAGAAATAGTTTTCATAGGGGTTGACGTGCAATTTACCGTAGCAAAACTACCGTCCAAGCCAAATACTTTTATTGACTCGTACGCCATGTGTCTGTAAAATAGCAATAATTTAGTACTATATTAATGTTTCCCAAGAAATGCAGAGAGTTATTATAAATCACCACAATAATCATTACTATCACTCCCATCATGATCATCAGTAAAGTTGGTATCATCATAAGCAACAGCAACACCACCAGCAGCAGCATAAACTGTTCGTACTGGCAATCTGTGTTAAATTACGTATGACCTAAGACAGAAACAATAAACGATATTTTCTTCAACTTTAAAATGAAAGGGTAACCTTGATTTTGGATGATTTAGAATTTAAATTATTTTTCCAAAACATAGGCACATGTATATAATGTACACTTACGTGTGCGAATTACTGAAATCCCGTATTACTATAGGCCATGCAACCGTGGCTATATCATGAATGCATATTATTATAGAACGAAGTTACAGCTAAAATAAATTTGAAATAAATTAAGGACAGAAATACCTGCAAATTATTTTCCTTAAACCGAAAAGAGTATTACAAAATCTCCACAGTCTCTTCACTTTTATTAACCAACACTTGTAAATGCATGTGTGTGCCAGCTTTCTATTTATAGATACATGTAAATACATTTTAACGTTGTTTCTTACCAAGACTAACCGTCAGTGTTAAGCATACGTAATCAATGAAGTGAATTAAACTGTTTCGTAGTTGTTTAAAACATTTAGGAGGACGAAATAATGACATGTTCAATCACATATTGAAAATCCCAAAAATTGAAACATAATTATCGCTATAATCATACAAATGATTGATTCAGTTTTTGCAATAATTGATACAGAAGTAGAAGCACACGTGTGTAGTATTAAATGCATAGAAAGAATCCCTAAAAAATACGTTGTACTGATCGAAAGTGCACATTCGTAATCTAACATCTGATGTATAAATAGTTCTTGTTATTTGTTAAAACGCAAGTACAACAAAGATTTCAAAACTAGATCATGACATTTTGACGAGATGTTCGGTGATCAGTAACGCATTTCATCCTTTTTTCAATACATACTATGCATAACAGCATGCCTGAGAAATCTGCATTCAAATCTGAATATAAATAACTGTTTGAAGACCATCATAATGACAAAAGAATAATTTACCTTTCTAGCAACGCACTTATGCCAAATATTCATGTCGCCATGACAATCACATATTGCAACATGCGGGTGTGATACAATTGGTTTATACGCTGTGTATAACATACACCGATTTACAGTTACACGTCTGCGCATGCGCGGGCAGATAATCGATCAGAGTTACCCGGCTTGAATTTCGAGTAAAAATTACAAAGAAAACAACATGGCGTTCACCTGTGCAGTCAACAAATGCTCAAACAGCGCTTACTGGCTAAATAAATGGAAAGCTCAGCTATGCGAAAATTGTGGATGTCTTCATAAGGAGCAGCTTTGTAAATGTGAACCTCCATTTAGGTAAATAATTTAATGTTATCACCGGAAATATAACACAAAACGAAGTGCTCGACGTTTGACAACACTCAACAGCTTACCCTGAGCAGAGATCGAATCAAACGAACATTATGAATGTTTTTAATTTCTAACAATGTTTCACCAAGTCATTATGATAAAAACCGCATACAATAATTAAAAAAATAATGTTAATTTACTAGATGCAGTTTACTGTTACGTGTTAGTGTACCGGTAGTTGTCGCAATCACTAGATCTAGTGCAAGAATTGTGGCTATATAAATTATATAAGCATGCATTTTATAATCACTTTTACTTGTCAAACTCAAATAAATGATTAGATTGTACTATTTTTATACAAGTTCCATCAAATGCATTAAGTGTTTATTTAACTCTAGATAACTTTGTGAAAAATGTCCCCAAAATTTGTTTTCATACATGTATGCTAGCTGACATGTACATAAAGGAAGACTTTAAACCCTGCAGTCTTCCTTTAAACCCTGCATGTTATTGAAGATGTTTCTGTCATTATTTCAGGCTGTTCCCATTCCCAACCAAGTTTAAGAAGCCGAATGAGAGAGAAAAATGGAAACAGTTGGTGGGTAGACGTGATGGTACCAAGCTTTGGTCACCCTCCAAGGACAGCCGGATATGTTCAAAACATTTTGTCGAGGGCCAGCCGACCCTCCAGAACCCATATCCATCCTTGCATTTGGGATATAGTGGTGCGGATAAGCGTGTCAGCAGAATGTCGTTGTTTGAAGAAACTTCCTTGAAACCCAGCCGGAAAAAGAGGCGGTTGTTGGAAGAAGCAACTCAAGTTTCTACCAGTAGTGATTCAGATCTCTTCACAATTGAAACTCCAGATCCAGATGTAGACATGCTACCTCAGCCACTAAGAACAGTTCCTTGGATTTTCACTTTGTTGTCCATGATTATAGGGCTTCTTCTTACGGTTAATGAAAAATGCCAGATCATTACAAAACTAACAGAGGAAAATGAAAATTTGAAACGAGAAAATAGGATGTTGAAAGGAAATCTATCAGAGAAAATACTGCAAACAAATGATGATGTGAATTTCTACACTGGTATTAAAAGTTGGAACATATTCAGCAAATTTCATAAGGTTATATCACCTTTAGTAAACAGGCGGTGGAACGGTGTTGTTTCTGTGATAAAAAATGTAAGAAGATTTTCTGAAAAGACTCGATCTGGACCTGAACGGAAACTAAGTTCAAAAAGTGAATTTCTGTTGATGTTGATGAAACTTAGACTTGGGACTTTAAATAAGGACTTGGCAAAACGTTTTGGTATATCCGAGGCATTATTCTCAAGGATATTTTTTGCATGGCTTCGTGCATCATACTTGGTGCTTAGATCATTGGTTTACATCCCTGAGCAAGATGCTTTAATTGCTACAAAAACTCAGCGTTTCCGAGTGTTACCAGATTTACATTCAATAATCGATTGCACAGAACTTTTTATTGAAACGCCGAAGGATCTTTTTTTACAAACGCAAACATGGAGCGATTATAAGCACCACAACACATTGAAATTTCTTGTAGCCTGTGCTCCAAATAGTTGTATCATCTATGTCTCACCTGTGTATCTAGGAAGAGCAACAGATAAAGCCATCACAATAGACTGTGGTTTTCTGGACCAGTTACCAGTCGACAGCATGGTAATGGCGGATAAAGGCTTCAACATTCGCGAAGAGTGTGAAAACCGCTCAATACGTTTATATGTACCTCCTGGTAAAAGAGGACAGTCACAGATGAGTACTGCTTGTGTTGAGAAAACTAAACGAATTGCAAACAAACGAATACTTATCGAGCAAGTTATAAGAAGACTGAAGACTTTCAGAATTCTATTACGTCATACAACTTCCGTGCTCAAATGAGATGTGCACGAGCAGATCGATATATTGTCAGTGCGATTTAGCTACTCGTTGAGTACAGACGCTTTGGCGTGATCGATTTCCGTAACGAATTAGTTCGTTCGCGGTTTATACTTCGGTATCGCACATGTCAGTTTTATTGCTATTAGTAGCAATTATTGGAATTATTTTGTCATTCATAACTAATTTTACTGAATTTCGTTATTTTTCGTCGGAAAAAATAAAAAGAAACTTGTTTTTTGTAAAAAATTTCTTCGGAAATTTTTACCAGTCTAAACACGTGTTAGAGACCGGTTTACGATATCCGGCACATTTTTTCTTAGGTCTCTGTATATTTAACACGTCATGGCGGACAAAGAAGTCCAGAACAGTAAAAAACCACCCAGTAAGTCGGTTTTGGTCGCAAATAAGACCTCTTCGGTGTCTGAGGACACACCTAAAACTGTTTCTAACAAAGGTCAGTGTTCTACGTCCACAAGTTCTATGTCTAAGGAGCCTGAACTCACTCGTGAAGTTCTCTCTATTTTGCAAGAGCTCAATGAAAATATGAAAAGTCAGAAAGAACGTATTGAGAAACTTGAATCTACTCAATATTACGATGAAGAGTATTCAGAGGACCAGTTCTATGATGACGATGGACAGTCTTTTGATGAAATTGATCAAGAAAGTGTAAGTCCCAATCCGGTTTTTCGGAACCTTATGGAACGTTTTAGTAATTCTGACCCTGTTGATAAAAAGGTCAATGATGATCTAGCAAAATTTGTGAATAGTTCTTTCAGGAACGAACTGTCTGATGATAAAATGAATGAGCTTTTGAAATAGGTGCATCGGCCTGAAAATTGTGATGCTCTTGTTAAAACTCGTGTTAATCAAGGGATATGGCGTCTGCTGCGATCTCAGGTTCAATATGATGATAATAAAATGCAAAGTGTTCAAGAACTTTTGGTGAAAGCAGCATCTAACATTACCAAATCTGTTGACATATTAGCCAATTCCACAGAAGACCCATCAGTTGCATGTAGTAAGGCCATTGATCTTTCAACCAATGCTATAGCCCTTTTAGGCCAGACCTACAGAAACATTAACATAAGAAGAAAAGAGCTTCACAAAAGCAGTTTGGACCCCAAATACCATTATCTTGCCTCTCCATCATTGCCCTGTACAGATTTTTTGTATGGTGATGACAATGACGTTAATAGGAATGTTCGTGAGATAAACGATCTCAACAAAATTGACCGCATTGGGCAGCAATTTGGCAGAGGACGTGACTTCCGTCGTCCCCATCCATACAGATCGGGGTTTAGAGGTCGAGGCCGATTTCGTGGTCGAGGCCGTGGTGATGCTGGCTTTTCAAAAAACGGCCGAGCATTGGCACCGAGGAAATAGACAAGGTTAGTACCTTTGAAGCTGGTAGATTGAAATATTTTGTTGAAAATTGGAGAAAAATAACTAGTGATAAATCCATTTTGGATATGGTGGAGCATTTTCACATCAAGTTCATTGATAATGTAAACCCAGTTAAGACATTTTGTCAAGCAAACAGATTTTCTTCAAATGAAAGTGATCAAATTGATCATGAAATACAAGAGTAATTATCAATGAAAGTTATTACCCAAGTTGAACATGACCCTAACGAGTTCATTTCTCCAATTTTCACTGTTCCGAAAAAGGATGGTACATGTAGACTGATATTGAATTTAAAAGATTTAAATCAATTTATCGAGTACCACCAATTTAAAATGGATACCCTTGAATCTGTTCTCAAACTAGTCACTCCTGGCTGTTATTTTGCATCAGTAGATCTAAGGCATGCATATTATTCAGTGCCTATTGCACCGGAACATAAAGTAAAATTGCGCTTCATCTTTAAGAGCAAAATCTACCAGTTTGAATGCCTTCCAAATGGTATTTCATCGGCGCCAATAAGTTTTACTCGCCTGCTTAAAGGGATCTTTTCACGCTTTGGTAAATTGACAAAATTGAAAAAAGTTGTTTCAGATTCGTAAGTTTTCGTTTTAGTTATGATATTTGTGAGGAAACAGTAATACTGAACATTAACCATGCTCTAATATAGCCATTATATGCATCTTTTGAGGATTTTAAAACCTAAAAATTATAAAGCGTTGCAACGCGAAACGATTGATTAATTTGGAGAGTTCTGTTTTTGTCGTTAAATTTTGTGAAACTACGAAGATTGCTTATATAAGGTATAAAATACGTCAAGACTGTGTACTCGGCGGAATAGCTCATTAGGCTAAAGCGTTTTTACTTCAGGACTCTGGCAGGACTCCAGGGGTCACTGGTTCGAAACCTGCTCCGGGCAATGTTCTTTTCCTTTTTTATATTTTTTTCTTGATTTTTTACTGGAGCTTTTACGATCCAATGTTTACATTTATCAATATAAAGCATTTAATGAATAAGTTAAAAAAATGCCAAAATCTGTGAAAAGGCCCCTTTAAGCCCGTTTTCGCATCTTTGCGCATGCTTGGTATCACAATTTCTGGGTTCATAGATGACTCGATAATTTTAGCACACACAATGCAAGATTGTGAAAGAAATGTTAAAGATACTGTCAGGTTGATAACTGATGTAGGTTTCATTACACATGAACAGAAATCTGTTTTGGTCCCTACACAGCAAATAATATTTCTTGGGAATCTAATTGATTCTGTAAGCATGACAGTAACTTTACCCAAAGAAAAAGTTGCAAACATTGTCCAATCATGTTCAGAATTGCAAAACATGACTTTCGCAAAAATTCGACAAGTTGCTAGGGTTTTGGGTCTCATGGTCTCAACGTTTTCTGCTGTTGAGTTTGCTCCTCTTCATTATAGAGTAATTGAGAGACAAAAAATATTATCTTTACAAAACATGAAGGGTGATTTTGATTCGTGGATGAATGTCTGTAAGGGCATTAAAAATGAGCTCCAATGGTGGATTGATAATCTTGGTCACCAAAAAAAGGAGACTCATTCATGCAAATCCAAGTTTAGTAATCACTTGTGATGCTTCAAATGATGGTTGGGGAGCTGTTTGTGAGCAAAATGAAATAGGAGGTAGATGGAGAGACCTTGAGTACCAAAATCACATCAACTACCTGGAATTGTTAGCTGTTTCACATGCACTAAGGTCATTTTGCAAATCTATCGAAAATTGTCATGTACAAGTAAGATCAGACAATACATGTGCAGTGGCATATCTCAATAATATGGGAGGTAGAATAGAACATTTGAATGCCTTGGCAAATGATATTTGGTCATGGTGTTGTCAGAAAAATATCTGGTTGTCTGCCACCCATATTCCTGGTGTTGATAATTCTGCAGATAAGTTTTCTAGAGAATTTCAAGATAATACAGAGTGGATGTTAAATACGATGTTATTTAATGAGATAATCGAATGCTTTGGAATGCCTGAAATTGACTTATTTGCCTCCAGGCTCAACAAGCAACTTGACAGATATGTCTCCTGGAAACCTGATCCTGATGCAGCTTTTGTGGATGCATTTGCATTAAACTGGTCAAATATGCTGATATATGCATTTCCACCTTTCAGTTTGCTGGGACGCCTAGTACAGAAAGTACGGGCGGATGCTGCGGAGATGGTCCTGGTGGCACCTCTTTGGGTAACGCAGAATTGGTTTACTCCAATCCTCGAGATGTTGATACAGGATCCTCTCATCTTGAAGGTGAAGAAACAGACTTTGAATGTTCCAGGAACCAAAAAGGTACATCCTCTGGTGAACAAGTTGCATTTGATGGTATGTCATATATCAGGAATTCCTTCAAAAGCCGAGCTTTATCGGAAGAATCTGTCGAAATTCTCATGGCTTCTTGGAGAAAATCCACTAAGAAGCAATATCAGTGTTACATCAAGAAATGGGTTCTCTTCTGTTGCGAAAGGAAAAGTGATATTTTTCAAACGACTATTGAATCAGTAGTAGAATTTCTTACTTATTTATACAAACAAAAATATAGCTATGAAACATTGAACACTGCTCGTAGTGCATTGTCAAATTTGTGTAAGTTAGTAGATGGACATTCTGTTGGTTCACATCCATTAGTTGTCAGATATATGACAGGAGTTTTCAATTTACGGCCAAGACGTGTTAAATATACAGAGACCTGGGATGTGGCCATTCTTCTGCGTTATTTGAAGACGTTGACACCAGTTTCATCTTTGACTTTGAAGATGTTATGTTGCAAATTAGTAACTCTTATTGTGCTCACTCAAGCAAGTCGTTCACATTCAGTTAGTTTATTAACTTTGGACGGAATGAAACAAGAAGATTCATTCTTTGTTGTATACTATAGTGGGTTATTGAAGCAATGTCGTAAGGGTAAAGTAAACCCTTTTGTTATGCTAAAGAAATACAATTTAGATAATGCTATATGTGTGTACACTACACTTGAAGAATATATTTCACGTACAAGGATATTACGTGGAGTAAATATGAATTTTTTTATCAGTTATATTAAGCCTTATAACTCTGTTGGACCTACTACTATTGCTAGATGGGTCAAATTCATGATGAGTAAAGCTGGGATTGATGTTAATAAGTTTAAAACGCATAGTGCTCGTTGTGCTACAACTTCGAAAGCTAAGCAGAGTGGTTTACCATTGGCGGAGATTCTAAAAGTTGCTGGGTGGTCAAGTGAGAGAACATTTGCCCAGTATTATGAGAAGCCAATAGAGAACTGTGAAGATTTTCAATCTGCTGTGCTGCAATAGATACACATTATTATAAGGTAATATTTAAAGGTTTTCTTTAAATATTGGCCCATATTTATATCGTAGCTCAAAAAAGTCATGTCCTTCAGTGTTGAAGTCTCATTTGAGCACGGAAGTTGTATGACGTAATAGAATTCCCCCAAACAAACTAGACTTACCTTAAGTTGACGTTTGGTTGGAATTCTGTGTAGTCATATGACAACTGGAGGGATCAAATGCCCTCAGGCTCCCTCACCACCCTTTATTTTATTTGGTGAGAGTTTAAAATTTTCATCTGTATTCATTTGATATGGACATAACTTTTTTGAAATCGTGTTGAAGACTGACAATATATCGATCTGCTCGTGCACATCTCATTTGATCCCTCCAGTTGTCATATGACTACACAGAATTCCAACCAAACGTCAACTTAAGGTAAGTCTAGTTTGTTTGGGGGAATTTTATCGAATGAAATTCAGATTTCTTTTTGTTCACACATTGATGAAATAATTGGGGTGTGTGCAGCCCTAAGCAACCTTAGGGGACCAATTTACAAATTTTGAGCATTTGCATACAATACTATTGTTATTTCAGGTACATGTAGTTGTATGTGGTTGTGACACCTTCATGAGACATATTTTGTAATTGCTGCAAAAATCAATGGAATACATGTGTTATGTACCATTCTGTTATTGACATGAGTTAACAAATTGTGTGCAATGTCAGTTAATATTTATTGGCAATATATTTAAAGATGTTTTCTGGTCATTAAAATGTATTGACTGAATGATTTTGTCTTGTTAACATTAGACAGCATACATGTATGTCATGCACATGAAACGTGTGGCCGTGAAAAGGTCAATTTCAGAGTTTGAGGACAAATATTATTGCAAGGGACTTAGGCTACATGTCAGTGGAACCGTTTACTTTAAGAAATAAATGATCATTAATACTCCGTATAAGTGTATTATTCAAATAAAAAAACAATATAAGACAAAATAGAAAGAACATGTTATTTTATTTTTTACCATTTTAGTTAGAAATATGTGTTCGCGTTCTGAGAAAACTGGGCAAAATGCATGTGCGTAAATTGTCATCCAAGATTAGCCTGTGCAGTGTGCACAGGCTAATCAGGGATGACAATTTACGCTTTTACAGAATTTTTACTTTAAATGATGTCTCTTCTTAGCAAAAAAACATTGAATTTAGGTGATAAGTGTCGTCCCTGACTAGCCTGTGCGGACTGCAAAGGCTAATCTGGGACGACACTTTACGCACATGCATTATGTCCAGTTTTCTCAGAACATGACACCTATATGATAACAGTACAATAACAAGTAATCAGCTACACTTAGAGGCTTAATATTATTCATAGTCATTTCTTCCATGTCGATCATTTAATCATTCTTATCATTTCTTCCATGTAGATTATTTTATCAGAGTACCAATTTTAAAATTCAAATAAACATATTTAAAAATGAGGTGCAAATTCTTTTTTTTTTAAATGCAGTAACAAACATAATACCAATTGAATTATGAAAAGAACATGAAGCTCTATTAATATGATAATCTTTACTGATGTAACATAATTAATTTAATTGGTATTTTTATACATCCCCTGACGAGTTGTTCAGTTGTCTACAACAAACCTGCACATCTGCCACATGACCACTTGTCAACTGTTTTCAAGCTTTCATCTGTGACCCCTGCACACAGAAAGTGACACCACAGAGAGCAAAAGTCACAGTTTACAGATTGATCTGCCTCTGATTGGGGTTCATCAACACAATCAAGTCCACAGTAGCCGCACAAATACACCGGCAATTTTGCTGCTTGCTTCTTCCTCTTTTTTGGTGGGATTGGTTTTTTGCTTCCATTTGGCAATGTGACTGGCATCAGAGCTCGACGGGCAGTTTGCTGGTCCAATGTTGGGATCTTCGTTGGTGTCCTTGCTTCCTTCACATTTTCTTTGACATCATGGTGGTCACCGATCAGGCATGGAAGCACAAACCTTATCCAAAACCAAGTCAGTTTTTCCTCAAGGTCATCCCAGAATTCAGATTCAAAAACAACCCTGGCAACTAAACTTCCATGGACTGTGTACACGAACAAATCACAGTAGTGTCTACCAAGCATTTTCATCTGACCTTGCATTTGGTAAAAGTATGGGTGTGTTTTATCCACCACCAATTGTCCGTTATCATCGCTCACATACTTCACGTTTTCAACAGTCGGTACTTGGTCTTTAATGCTGTCTGGGCATTTAATCTCGCAAATTCCTTGCCCACAGCACTGGCACTCAACTTCAAGGTCAGCACTTGCAGCTATATAAGGCTTCTTGATGTACACTGAAAGACCCGACTCCTTGGTTTTCAACTTCAGGTGCTTTTTCTTTGCAGTTTTTGTGTAGCATCGTTTTGCTTCAGGTTCAAGCGCTAGCCCATGTTTCATTGCATTTGTTGGCCTTACATCTGTTTCACCCATGATGGTACTGACAAGCGCTGTTGGGTCTGCAGCTTCATTTTGTTGAAGAGTTTTCACTCGACTGCTCACTCTTTGAAATAAACTGGCAGTCAACCTGCCTTTCCTTTGGCTTTTCCATGTCTCAGAGTGTGACTGATCTACTGTAGCCTGACTTATACTATCACGCATCTCTTCTGTCATAGCTAATTTTGTTAAAAAAAGCTCAGGTGTGATGTTGTCACCACTTGATTTCAAACTGTGTGCAAGTTCAATCAAAGTCGGTGGAAGTGATATTGTCGGTACAGTTACTTTTGTCTTCTCAAACATCTGCGCAAAGCAGGAGTCACCAATGTCGTCTTTCAATACACTGTATAGGTCACTCCTCAACTGGCTTGGGTCCTGAACAAAAGATACTTGCTTCTTGTTTAAGGGAGTGAACAATTTCTTCCTTGCATGTTTCTTTTTTTCATTTTCCACATTGGCCGCACTTTTACCATAATGTCCTTTTCGCCACACAATTTCTGATGCCTTCACCGGTTTCTTTGTTGGTTTTGCCTTTGGAACATTCCATTGCGACAATGTACTTGTGGCTGTCTTTGAAGTTTCTCCAGATTTCACTGCGTGCTCTACACGGAATAAAAGTCCAGCGACATGATTGCATGTACCATGCATGCCGGCTGTGCAGCTACAATACGCTGACAACAATTCGCCACCAGGTTGATCTGTTGAGTTTTTCCTTACAACTACCCACACATCATATTGTTTACTATTAATGGACATTGATGGAGTCACTTTGGTTTTCAGTACACATTTGTCACCAAATTCATTTAGTGTATGAAGGTAGACTTCTTTCACCCATCCATTTTCAAAGTATCTGTAGGCTTTTCCCTGTTTGTACTCGTTCAGCAAACGATGCACCACTTCATTGGGTGTAGAGCACTTTAAAAACTTGGCAATGTCCGTTACATACACAGATGGCCATAAACTCATTCCAGCACCTTCGCCTTTCCAGCCTGATGACAGTGCGAATGGGTCTGGGATAACCTTACCTTCAACTTCAAGTTTCCGTTTATACTCGTCCAGGAGACGCTGTTCTGCCTGTTCGGCCTTCTCATTAACAGGCAGGTTTTCTTCCCACACACAGAACGCTCTGAAATTATAATAATGAATATTAAGCCAAAAATTAGATATTGGCAACCATATAATGCAACAATCTACACATTAAACTGTTGTACCCAGTCCACATTTGTTTGCTCAGTCCATCAACATTTTTAATATTTCTGTCAAGTTGTGCCCCAATATCATTTGCTTAAAAAAATAACTTCATTCAGTAAACAAAAATGTGGTTTATGATCCACCCGTCAAGTTTTTCATGACTTCTTTTATATCAAAACAAAATATATGGATCATCATTGAAAATAAGATAATGGCCCATGCAGCCTTGCAGGGTGGTAGGCCTACTGATTTTTAGAAAGTTTTCATGAAGATTGCACTATATTGCAACGTCGATAAGATCCCTGTGCGATAAAGTGGCTACTTCAATTTTTTTCGGCGTAAGCTGCATAAGCCAGCTTTTCACCTTAGCCTGACCTTTGTAAGTGTCCAATAAAATTCCAATAAAATTTCCCGCGGCTAGGTACGAATGAATACACTTCATTTATTCCATTGGCTGATTTGAGTATACCACCAGAACATTGGAAACATATCCGCGTCTTTGTAACACTGTTTTACTGTATGAAACAATTTTATCTCGAATGAAAAGGCTTAATAGATATAACAGTTTTACACTCAATTCTCGACATCAATACAGTTTGTGCGTACACCTTTTATTTTCAGAGTATTACCAGCGCAAGAGCGTTTATACTTAAAAGGCTATGTTCTCATATTTAGTACTTACTTCCTTATTCCTGTCAACATGTTAACATGTAAAAGTATAAAGAGCAATGGAAGCGAGGCCTCACTTTAAAGCATTGCATTTCAACCCGCGAGGTATATCGGGTCAATTCGCGGACATTCAGAGTTTATATACAGGTCATCACCGGAGTTGGCGGCCAGTAAAATAATCGTTATATAATAAAGACGCTATCCGTGAACTAGGTGACCTGGAATTTTCTTTAGACCAGAAATATGTTAAATGAAGATATTCAGCAATATAATTATGGTATGTAAATAATAGATTCTTAGTGTGTTTTCAACAATACAATGATAAATATTATTGTTGATAAATTTAACAATAATTATTCGTCCATATTGCCTAATGTACTAAAGTGATATTATGAGCATGTAACAGTTTATAGGTGTCTATCGCAACCGTTGATTATTTTTGATGTTTCTACTTCATATACACTTATATTAATTAATGCAGCATCATCATACTAAAACAATATACCAGAAAGAGAAAAATAATGCATTTGAATATCAACCGTACTTTCGTTTGACAACTGATCATGCGTTTACGAGTTGAACCTAAATTTAGTTTTAGTGCAGATTTGTTCATACGACACAAAGACACGAAATTGTTTTACGGATCATTTCAGCTTACAGGACTGGGTGGGTCACGTAAGAATATCGAATATAAAATATATTTTTATAAACAACTGGTAGCAAGGTGAGTTGCAGATAATTAATCAGTAACCACATTTTAACTAACTATTTTGACCTGTTAATTCTTTTCAGCTCAATTCAACAGTGCAAAATGCCCATGATATCACTTTAAGCATTAGCACGATGATAATTGATACTGTTAATAATCGAATCAAATAGCAATGCCCGACAAACCACTAAAACAGGTTTGTTCGAAGAACGCGCCTATAAATACGGATACTTCTCGTGTGGCCGGTTGACTCATATGTTTAAATTTCACTTCCATTCTTCTTTTGGTTTTCTGTTTTGTATCTATAGGTTTATGACCAGCAATATGTTATAATGTAAAATAAGCCGCGAAAACTCCCCGTAACATCCCGTACTGCGTGTGATGCAGCTAAGAACTGCACAGAAAAAGACATTCGCTATACTTGATCTCATTCATTAAACTATTTACGCCGTATATCTTTTTTAAAGATATTTCTTGTTTTAAATGTGCGAGTATTTTCAAAATAAGACGAAAAACATGATCTAAATCAATGGAATAAGAACATTTTGTAAATTTTACACAATTGCTTAAGCGGTTTCAGTGTTAAACAATTTTTAATTGGAATATCAATATTATATGAAAACTGTTAAGTGTAATGTATATGATATCCATTTGTAAATTGCTCTCCAGTGCTTTTAATATGAGTCGCGTTTTGAGAAAACTGGGCATAATGCCTGTACGTAAAGTGTCGTCTCAGATTAGCCTGTGCAGTCCGCACAGGCTCATCAGGGACGACACTTTCCGCCTAAACAAATATTCGGTAAGAAGGGACTTCCTTTAAACGAAAAATACCATTAAACAGGAAAATGTCGTCCCTGATTAGCCTGTGCGGACTGCACAGGCTTATTTGGGACGACACTTTACGCACATGCATTATGCCAAGTTTTCTCAGAACACGACACATATGACGAGCTTTCTGAAGACAAGAATGGAGAAACTAACCTACACCGATGGTTGTTAACAAATTCCAAGTGCACTCACCAATGAGATATATTCCACAATGTAATGCCGTTTGTAAGTTTAATTCAAGTTTAGGGGCTAAATGCATGTGCGTAAAGTGTCGTCCTAAATTAGTCTGTGCAGTCCGCACAGGCTAATCAGGGACCACACTTTCTTTTCGCATTCACTGTATTTTTGCTTTGAAGATACTTTCTTATAACAGAAAATAACATAAAAGCGGAAAGTGTCGTCCCTGATTAGCTTGTGTGGACTGCACAGGCTTATCTGGGACGACTCTTTACGCACATGCATTAAACATCCATTTTCAGAGAGCACGGGTCAAAGTATTCAACACACTTCATTAACTGTCAGAGAACTTAACTGACACTGGTAAACCGGTGTAATTATATCAACATTTAGCAATTTTACAGATGGTGTCATTCAGTGAAAACACTGAAATCAAATGTTATTTCCCAAATAGAATTCTATATTACACTGAAAAGCATTTCATAAAAAATAATATAATCAAAGCAATATTCATCTTATATCGTTTTCATTGAATTTTATAAGAACTTTTTTTAAGCTGTTCGTCGATAATTAATTCCGTTGATATTTATGAAATATATTTTTAAATGATTTCATATCCGCGTACTTACTGAGGCAAGATCAGAAGACACGTTCATTTGGGCTTATCAATCGTTCTTACGTAAAACTGTATGTATTTCCTTAATAATTTACAGCGGATGTAGTCCTATCAACATTAAATAATCATCAACGTATTTTAATCATTACTCAGAAAACTATACGTATGTGGACATGTCACAAGTTATATATTTTTTTCGGTCGTAGTTTCCATCGTTTGGTTCAAGCATTTTGTTTAGATGAATATCTCAGAAAACGACACATCTATCCGCTACGAAAACCACATAAAAATAAGTCGCGTTCTGAGAAAACTGGGCATAATGCTTGTGCGTAAAGTGTCGTCCCAGATAAGCATGTGCAGTCCGCATGTTAATCTGGGACGACACTTTCCGCTTTTATGGTATTTTGAGTTTTAAGGAAGTCCCACCATACCGAAAATCAAGTTCAGGCGGAAAGTGTCGTTCCTGATTAGCCTGTGCGGACTGCACAGGCTAATCTGGGATGACACTTTACGCACATGCATTAAGCCCAGTTTTCTCAGAACAAGTCTCAAATTATGTTCGAAGCATTTAACTTCCTCTCAATGCCAAAAGTAGCTTCATTGATATTCGGCTATGTTCTTATATAAATTGTGGTTACGAGGAAAAGGGTTACTACAACAAGTATTTTGGAATACTTGCTGGAGAAGATTTGTTTGCGACATGTGTTGGTCCGGTTTTGAACATAATTAAAATCACACCAATACTTGAAGCTTTAGACTTCAGAAAGGCGCTTATTTACTTGTATTATTCCATAAATTTATATTACAAAATAAGTTGTATTACAGTTCACATTGAAAAGTGACAAATTAGAAAAAATAATAAAGGGCCCACACCCTCGCTGTTTCCTCCCCCCAGTCAAAACCTCCTGCGTACGGCCCTGATTTTACAAGTTTCGCTTATACAATATAAAATATTATACCGGTTAATTTACATTTTCAATCACACAGTTATAACGTACTTGACACGCAAAGTTATATAAATGTACTTCGGTCGTTCTTATACGGGCCTTTTTGCAATATTTTTGTCAAAACAACACTGTATATTCCTAAGTACTTTTATTGCTGAATCTTATATACTTAACACTTTCATAAAATGTATTCATGCCCACACACTTTTTGTACAATACGTTATTTTTTTTTTTTTTTTTTTTCCGTTTTTAGTACTTTATTCACTACATAATATATGCACATACCATCATTTTACACAGGGAAAAGTACATATATATATAAACATATGGAATACATGAAAATGAAAAAGGATGTGATGTTTTAAATAATGAAGGACACAAACGAATACAAGTAGAAAAGCATATGAAGTAGATATATTAACATATTTATCTTCTTTTTTCCCTTAAATTTAAGAAAACAGATTTAAATCACAAAATTATTCCATTTTTGAGTATGTTTTTCAGTTTTACCCTTCCAGCTTGCGATAATCTCTTCAATTTTTATTTTGTATTTAAAATATTCCAAAAATCTTTGAAAAATTGGTGGACATCGTTGATATTTGCATTTAAATATAAAATATTTTCCTAGTAATACAATAAAATTGATACAGTTTGAGCAGTTTCTATTGTTGATAAAAGTATTACAAAGTGAAATACATTCATAAGACAATTTGAAATCAGTACAAATGCTAAGTTGGGATTTTATATATGTCTCAATGTTGTTCCAAAAAATATGAACATTAGGACAATTCCAAAACAAATGCATATTAGTTTCAACAGACATTGAACATAAATCACAGAGACTAGATTCTACAATGCCATATTTAAACAGGTTTTCGTTGTTGGGAACAATGTTCATCATATATTTATACTGGAACGTTCTTAAGGAGGAATCTATTGTGATTTGAATATAATTTGTGAATATTGATTCCCAATGTAACTGTTTATTAAAAAGCATTTCCCATTTGTGTTCTTGTTTGTTGTTTTTTATATGTGTATTCTCTATTAACAGTTCGTTTATAAATTTGCATATTTTTGTTGTCGGGGTGATTCTATTAATAAGGTAACTAGGTGGCACGTATGACCTTTCTTCATTGTTAATTTTTTCTTTCCAGCATTTTGGTATACAACCAACTAACGTGTGGTATTTTAAAAAATCAGAACGGGGCAAATCATATAATTCTTGAAGTTCTGTGAAGGTATGAAAATGTTTGTTCCTGTAGTTAAAGATATGTTCTATTTGTGTAATACCTCGATCGAACCATGTTTTGTAAAACAATGTTTTATTCAATAGAAATATATTTGAATTGTTCCAGAGTATTTCTTTCCCTATGATTGTCTGTTTTTCTTTATAGTTCGCGCGGCACCATCCTTTTAAGCATTCAGTTAGAAATTTAGATTTCAATTCCAAAGAGTCTATATTTGATGATTTTAGGTTGCATTTAAAGATAAAGAGATTGCCATTATTTTCAAGCATGTCACTGTAAATTTTTGCCCATTTTGTTGTTGGTTGATATAACATCCTTTTCACCCAGCTTGATTTTAGCGCGTCTATAAAATTTTCGAGATCAATCATTTTGAGTCCTCCATTTTTGTAGTTTTGAACAATTTTGTTTCTCGCGATTTTATCTGGTTTATTATCCCACAAAAATGAAAACATTGAGTTCTTTATGTCTTTTATAATTTCATTGCCTGGATTATTTAAAACTGTTAAAGGATATATAAGTTTCGGAAAGGCGAATGTTTTTAAAACAGTAATTTTTCCCATTAAACTTAGTTTCCATTTTTGCCATTTTGCGAGACAATTTTTAAACTCTTTAATCTTTGGTTTGATGTTATACTCGGTCATTTCGTCCGTGTTATTCAAAAATGTTATACCTAACGTTTTTGCACTTTCCGATGTCCATGAAAAATTGTGTTTTTTACAGAAAATAATGTTTGAAAATTTCATACGTCCTATGCGCAGAACAGTGCATTTATTTTTATTTAATCTTAGGCCTGATATTTTTGAAAAATTGTCAAGGGTTGCAATAAGGGTCTCAAATGATAATCTTGATCCATCCAGAAGGAAGCATGCGTCATCTGCGAAGAGCGTTTGTTTAATTTCTGTATTTTTCACTCTTATACCGGAAATATTTTCATTTGTATTTATTTCATTTGCCAATAATTCTATACAAATTATAAATATGTAGGGAGACAGCGGGCAGCCTTGTCTAACACCTTTTTGTATGTTAAAGTATTCAGAAAAGTGACCATTGTTTGTTATGCATGACTTAGCGTCTTTGTAAAACAAATTAATCCAATTTATAATTGCGGAGTTGAAACCAAATTTAGCTAAACTATTCCTCATGAAAGCATGATCCAGACTGTCGAATGCCTTATTAAAATCTGAGAAAAAAATTAGCCCATTTTCATTGTAAATATTCACTTTTTCAATAGCTTCTGACAGGCATCTTACATTTTCTCCTATATACCTTCCTTTCACAAAGCCAGTTTGCTCTGTGCCTATAATGGTTGGGAGGTGTTTTTTTATTCTATTTGCAATTGCTTTTGATGCTATTTTGTAATCACAGTTAAGTAGTGATATTGGTCTCCAATTATTTAATGTTAATAGATCTTTGTCTCCTTTTGGAAGTAAAGTTATGATACTTTGTTTTTGAATTTCTGTTAAGTTGCCATTATCATAAGAATAATTTAGTGAATTTACTAGGTATTTCTTTATATCTCTCCAAAATATTTTATAGAAATCCGCAGTTATACCATCGGAACCCGGACTTTTGTTGTTTTTCATATCTTTTAAGGCTTCTGCACATTCGTATTCTGTAAGATGCTCTATATTATCCGGATTATTTATTCTATTTACATTGTTGTTAAAAAATTTCGAATGGCTGCTCTCCTCGATATTATTATCTTTTTTATACAATTTTTGATAAAAGTCTTTTATATGGTGTATGATTTTCTCAGGATTTTCTTCTATTTTGTTTTCGTCAATTTTTATTTGTTTTATTGTTTTCTTTTCAGAATGATATTTTTCCAGATTAGCGAAATATTTTGTATTTTTTTCGGCTCCCTCAATCCATTCAGCTTTACTCCTTAACATATAACCTTTTATTTTAGTATTATTAAATTCATGTAATAATTGTTTTGCATTATTTAATTGTTCTAAAAGTAAATTATCGTTTGCATTTGATAATAACTTATTTTCAATGTTTATAATATGTTGAAGTAGCTCATTTTCTTGTTTATTTTTAATTTTATTTTTATGGCTTGAATATTTGATGGTTTCATCCCTTATTCTTCCTTTAATTAATTCCCATAAGGTGTTCGGGTTAGCTTCTTGATTAAACTCAACAACTAAATTTATTTCATTTTTAATTTTTGACTGATATTCAGTGTCTAGTAATAACGAATTGTTTAATTTAAAATACCCGGGTCCTCTTTCTTGCTTGTTGGTATTTAATATCATTTTAACAATAGAATGATCGGAGCGATAACCTGGGTGTATTTGGCAGTCCGACACGGCATTTAAAATGTTGTTTGAGATTAAGAAATAATCTAGTCTGCAAAAAATTGGTGGGTGCGTGTTGGAATGCCATGTATAAACCTTTGCAGTTGGGTTTTTTGTTCTGAATATATCACTGAGATCGTAATTTTCTATGATATTATTTATTTTATTTGATGTTTTATGGTTAGAATTGTCCCTTCCATTTAATTTGTCGAAGTTATAGTCTAAAACGGCATTAAAGTCACCTCCAATTATTAATGTTTCGTCTTCGTAGTCTTTAATAGTATTCTCTAATGTGTTATAGAAATTGACGTCATCATTATTTGGTGCATATAGATTAATCAAAATTACGTTGCTATCTGATATATGTAGTTTTATAAGTTGCATTCTTCCAACTATGATTTCTTTATATTCAATAATGTCACAATTGCATGATTTATTAATAAGAATTCCTACGCCGTTGCTATTGGAGCTACCGCCACTTAAAAAATATTGCCCTGTCCAAGAAGCTCCCCAATTTGTATTATCATTCTGAGCATTATAGTGAATTTCTTGTAATAAAACAAAAGAAAATGCCTTTTGATTTAGCCAGCTTAATACTTCATCACGCTTATTCTTAGTCCCTAACCCCTTGACATTAAATGTAACAATTTGTATATTAAGTAGAATATATTTGATTTATCGCATTGCACTGAGTTCTGCTTAGAATATGTCTTCTTATATTTTTTGACTGCTTTAAAATATGTAACGTTATATTGTATTGTATGTTTGTGTCATGTGAAGTTTTATTACGAAGTTTTCTTATTTTTTTATTTATCTTTTAATTTGGAGTTGGAAATACTTGTGTTCTGCTATATGATGCATGTTTAACGTTTATTACCTTTTAATATTCAATATCTTTTGCGTTTTGTGCATGTAAGCGGGTGTGTGTGTGCGTGTGCGTGTGTGTGCGTGTTTATGCGGCGTGTGTGCGGCGTGTGTGCATGTGTGTTGGGCAGATCGCATCAAAATAATATTGTACGTCTTACAGATGGATTCAATTTTACAGCATAAACAATTTTACAAAATACATCGTAACTAAGCTGTGCGCTTTGTAGAACTATCTAAACATGTAAATACAATTTTGTAACATACATACTTTTGCAACATACATCTTAATTGAGCTTTCCACTATAGAGATTCCCCGTTGCCTTGAAAGGTATTTAATATGGTATTTATCATGGCAAATGACGAATAAGTATTTTATCGCAAATAGCGAGGCTGTGGTACAAAATAACATATTATGAACAAAAACAAAACAAACTATTAAAGCACATTTGTTCCATACAACCTTGCGCAGTTATACAAAATACATGTGTTCGTATATAATAAGTGTACAATACGTTATGCCTTCTTTAAAACTGTATCGGACATTATGACCATGCACTCAATAATATAGTAAACGTATTTAAACATATGCGTTTCTGTAAAATTCTAAATAATGTCCCTTGAAAGCACATTTGAGTAAATGCACTTGCATTCAGTATGTGCACCGTCGGCCTTTTGTGTATTCAACCGGCCCTTGGTGGGTTATAGTTCAGTCCAAGTGTACACTGTGCGATGTACATGTATGGCTACAGACAGTATCGTCCAGCGCATGATATCACGATAGTGATAACTGGATCGCTGTGACAAGTGGGGACTTCTCCAGTAGATTTTATATCAGAAGTCATATCGCTTGTATAAGATTACTAGTTGATAAAATCAAAGGGTAATCTTTCATGTCGTTGAAATAAAGTTGACGCTTATCGTAAGTTTTACGTTCACTTTTGTAAATTAAAACAAACAGAATTCCATTAAGCAGCATTATAAAATATTGAAATCAAATATCGCTCTTGTTACATTTAACAATATAAAGCATTTAATGACAAAACTTCAATACATGCCAAAACCTGTGGAAAAGCCCCGTTCACCCAGAGCGAGACTCGCACATAAGATGTGTCGTGAGAAACATGGACTTTAGGCTCTCCGGCTTATTGGTACATGTGCTTCCTACCTAGGCAACCCGGGTTCAATACCAGCTCCCGGTGCGTCTTGTTTTGCTACGGACTGGTACGGCTATCTTCGGGTGCTCCGGTAATTTGCACAAGACCACATCAACATTGAACATTTTTAAGTTACGACTGATTAGCTGGAGATTTCTGCAACTATTCAAAATCCGTCTCAAGATGAGTACCGAGACACACTCCAGGTCCATACATATGGCAGCCACTGGCTCAGAAGGAACCCACACAAAGGTGCTTTTTTGTAAAGTCTCACCCCAGATTTACTCGACCAACTCCCACATGTTGAAATAGCATAAAGAAATTTCCTTCGTGCATGCAGAGGGTCTTTTACTATGAAAGAGTTCGTTGCTGCTTGATATACCATACAAGCAGAAAATGTCGACCTTCAGGTGTAAGATGTGTTCATAAAAAATTGACATTACTTTGAAAAGTAATTATTTTATGAAATTCCACACGTGTAACGACCAATATTATTGACACGTAAGCCTTACATATGTATAAATTTCCAGTGAACAGTTCCACATGTTCGAATAAAATATGAATCAAGGTGAATGTTGAAATCGTCGCGACAGCTTAATTTTTTTCTTTACTTCCAGACACCACACCACAAATGAGGACAAATGTGGAACAATTATCCACAACCAACGCGACTGTCAACGTCAATTCGTTTTTATTCACTCTATTAAATCGATTATAATGAACATGTGCGTTTATTACATATTTCTCAATACGTTGACACTCTTTGTTGCAGCCTTTTAACCCGGTGGCGCTGCCTCTTAAGACCTGCAGGTACATTTGTCTGATGAAAATAACTTGATTATTTATGAACATTTGTGGGAATACTTCGGGTTTACTTCCTGATTTAGAGACTGGTCCAAATGCGTCAATTGCTTTAGTTTTAATATTTATTTTAGCTCGATTACATAATTAAAAGCCTATAAACGCGTTCGGGTCCGTTTCCTGGTGCCTATGGGGTAGATCTTAAGAACGCTCCCACAGTGGGGATCGAACCCGTGACATCCCGGTCGCTAGGCGGACACCATATCCACTAGGACACCATATCCACTAGGCCAAGGCGACAAATTGTGTTTTTGTTTATTTTCTTCAAATCGACGATCATGTTTATTTCATATTATTTTTTCATGCGGACGGATGAACGACAACATATATATCGTGTAGTTAAACAGTCAAGCTTAAATACCAGTACTTGCGATTTGCATGTTCATGGTCGCTTTGTGATCCGTTTATTTTCGAATCGGCATATCAAATGGGCCATGCATTTAATCAAATTTTACGTACCGATAACTATTTCAGTAAATTAATAAGTTTCTAAATTTTATTTAACTTCTCCGAAAATGACTACCGTTTTTTTACTTATATGTATAACTTAGAAGCAAACTTTCAGTATCTGACATTAATTTGAATAACGAAAATTATATAAATAATTGTGTAATTTTCAATATAGGACATGTACACAAGTTCTAAATATTCACAAACAATCTTTGTGGGACTCATTGATACATGCTTACCATATACATATATATGATAAACGGACGATAAACATATACACCAATGGTACTGCGATGGATATCATAGATAGACCGATATAAGTACATGTGTTTACGGTCCAAAAGTTCGTACCAGGTAAATGTAAGACAGTGATACCCTGATAACATTTTCTGATAATTAAAAAGGGGCGGATTTTGAAACTGTCCTCATATTCTATTCTGACTTTCGTCAGAGAAGTAATATTTTATTTATGCTTTAAGAAAACTGTTTAATATTGGACTGCGGCGATAGTGTTTTCCTTCATGCAAGGAATTTACCTTTGTTTGGCCATTCTGGCGCTGCTTCCTGCAGGTAAGACTAATTATTGTTTGTTTCTACAAAAAAAACAACACAATTTTTAATTATGATATTCCGATCACAAAATGTGGAGAAACATATTACTAGTTTGGAAGACTTCTAAATAACACATACAAAATATGATAGAAACACACTCTTTAAAAAATCGAACAGTTTAAAAATACAATGTCATTGCTCATTGCCTTTTGCCCTTTCGTTCTTCTTAAGAGTTGTTCCCCTTACTTCTCACATCGCCTTTACTGACTTAATTGGCAAGTGTCGTCTGACGAGAGTATTACAAATCCCTGAAAATGCGTTTGTTTTAAATGAAATTTTTCGAAGGTAACAATAACCAATAAATCAGCATTAAGAACCAGAAATCAACCAAATTCTATCATTTATTTATTTAAGTTCTGTAGTTTGATCTAAGTTTATGTAAGGCTGCAGCGCATGTTTATTCAATCAGAACTCGTATACATATGAGGTAAAGTGCAGCGCATGTTTATTCAATCAGAACTCCTATCAGTGTTTTTTTCGGCGTAAGCTGTATTAAGCCAGCTTTTCACCTCTCCTGACCTTTGTAAGTGTCCAATAAAATTCAAATAAAATTTCCCGCGGCTAGGTACGAATGAATACACTTCATTTATTCCATTGGCTGATTTGAGTATTCCACCAGAACATTGGAAACATATCCGCGTCTTTGTAACACTGTTTTACTGCATGAAACAATTGTATTTCTAATGAAAAGGCTTAATAGATAGAACAGTTTTACACTCAAATCTCGACATCAATACAGTTTGTGCGTACACCTTTTATTTTCAGAGAATTACCAGCGCAACGCGTTTATATTTAAAGGCTATGTTCTCATATTTAGTACTTACTTCCATATTCTTGTCAACATGTTAACATGTAAAAGTATAAAGAGAAGTGGAAGCGAGGCCTCACTTTAATACATTGCATTTCAACCCGAGTCAATTCGCGGCCAGTGTATGGATGTCAGAGTTTATATACAGGTCATCACCGGAGTTCGCGGCCAGTAAAATAAAAGTTATATAATAAATACGCTATCCGTTAACTAGGTGACCTGGAATTTTCTTTAGACCAGAAATATGTAGATTCTTAATGGGTTTTCAACAATACAATGATAAATATTATTTTTGATTAATTTAACAATAATTATTCCACCATGTTGACCAATGTATTAAGCATGAGCGCGATGATTATCGATACTGTTAATAATCGAATCAAATAGCAATGCCCGACAAACCACTAAAACAGGTTTGTTCGAAGAACGCGCCTATAAATACGGAAACTTCTCGTGTGGCCGGTTGACTCGTATGTTTTAATTTCACTTCCATTCTTCTTTTGGTTTTCTGTTTTGTATCTATAGGTTTATGACCAGCAATATGTAATAATGTAAAATAAGCCGCGTAAACTCCGCGTATCATCCCGTACTGCGTGTGATGCAGCTAAGAACTGCACAGAAAAAAAGACATTCGCTATCCTTGATCTCATTCATTGAACTATCAACGCCGTATATCTTTTTTAAAGATATTTCTTGTTTATAAATAAGCAAAACTATCACGAACTTTATTTGACATTTGTGAACAGAAATCTTCCGAAAAGTATGTTCAAGTGTGGTTTACAATACCTTGCTGAAAGCTCGTCGAATGTTCCATTCACGCTCCTATTTCTGTGCGATAAAAACACTTAAAGTGCATGCATCGACCACAATCTGAATCTCTCAAGCGTCATCTCACTCAGGTCATCCATTCTGAATCTATTTTTATATTATTTCACGCTATTTTGATCACACACAATACAATTTACGCATCAGCTGTCTATAACAATGGCGATTCGACGTTTTGGATGGATTTTAACATCCGGGTACTTGCGTAATCTAAAAATAGCGCTTCCGCAACTGTAAATCGGTATTTTCTGAAAATTGATACCCGCTCGTGACTTAGGTATAACTCGCTGTGAAACAAAGTAAAAGCTCTCTGATTAAGCAATGGAAAGGTAAGGTTTATAACTATGTTATGCTATTAAAGTTCTACTGGACGAATTTATTGGATACTGTTTATATGATATTTTATTTTAAAGATCGGATGTTATGTCGAAACCAAAGATGTCGATAGATAGAATTGCCGGCCATATACAACCCGTCGCGAATTTGGTCGCCATATTGAAAAGCTGTAGTTGTATAAGTCACAACTTCAAATGAACTTCTTTCAGTAAAAACTAAATTGCTTAAAATTGCAGCTTTATTTCAAACTTCGTTCCAATTTCCGTGAGTCTAGTTAGTTTATAAGATAAGGGCGGTGGGACACATTCCGGGTTAAGGGCATATCACTTTCTGAAAGTTTAAAAAGTGGGTGGGGTAATGTAAAAAAATAATTCCTTATAAAAACATTGTAGATCTATATATGACGTTTGGAATAATATTCACACTTAAAATGACATATACTTCATTGATAAGTGCACCAGTTCTTATGAAATATTTAAAAAAGAGTAAATAATCACATTTTATAACCTCAAAAACCACTTTCTTCTTGGGCGTCATAAGTCCTCATTTTGGGTCCATACAATAACCGAAAAGCACCGAAAAGCACCGAAAAGCACTCAATTTCTCTCTATATATATGCAATATATCGTTTTTAGTGTATGTTAACGAGTTTAATTAGTAAGAAATGGTTATATGATTGTATGTTTATACTACATTGTGCCCAAAATGGTAAATATCGGCAATTACCGACCGAAAAGCACTTCATGTGGAAACCGAAAAGCACTCAATTTCTCGCTATATATATGAATATTTGCGTTTCTATTGTGTGTAAACGGATTAAATTAGTTATAAATGGTTATATTTCATGCATATTTATACTACCTTGGGTTTATTATGAGGTATTAAGCCCAAAAATTGGATAAATATCGGCAATATACCGACCGAAAAGCACTTCAAGTGAAGACCGAAAAGCACTCAATTTCTCGCTATATATATGAATATTTGCGTTTCTATTGTGTGTAAACGGTTTAAATTAGTTATAAATGGTTATATTTCATGCATATTTATACTACCTTGGGTTTATTATGAGGTATTAAGCCCAAAAATTGGATAAATATCGGCAATATACCGACCGAAAAGCACTTCAAGTGAAGACGGAAAAGCACTCAATTTCTCGCTTTATATATGAATATTTGCGTTTCTATTGTGTGTAAACGGTTTAAATTAGTTATAAATGGTTATATTTCATGCATATTTATACTACCTTGTGTTTATTATGAGGTATTAAGCCCCAAAATTGGATAAATATCGGCAATAAACCGACCGAAAAGCACTTCATGTGAAGACCGAAAAGCACTCAATTTCTCGCTATATATATGAATATTTGCGTTTCTATTGTGTGTAAACGGTTTAAATTAGTTATAAATGGTTATATTTCATGCATATTTATACTACCTTGTGTTTATTATGAGGTATTAAGCCCCAAAATTGGATCAATATCGGCAATATACCGACCGAAAAGCACTTCATGTGAAGACCGAATAGCACTCAATTTCTCGCTATATATATGAATATTTGCGTTTGTATTGTGTGTAAACGGTTTAAATTAGTTATAAATGGTTATATTTCATGCATAATTATACTACCTTGTGTTTATTATGCGGTATTAATGCCCGAAATTGGATAAATATCGGCAATATACCGACCGAAAAGCACTTCATGTGAAGACCGAAAAGCACTCAATTTCTCGCTATTTATATGAATATTTGCGTTTCTATTGGGTGTAAACGGATTGAATTAGTTATAAATGGTTATATTTCATGCATATTTATACTACCTTGGGTTTATAACGAGGTATAAATGCCCGAAATTTTATAAATATCGGCAATATACCGACCGAAAAGCACTTCATGTGAAGACCGAAAAGCACTCAATTTCTCGCTATATATATATAATATTTGCGTTCCTATTGTGTGTAAACGGTTTAAATTAGTTATAAATGGTTATATTTCATGCATATTTATACTACCTTGTGTTTATTATGAGGTGGCCACCGAAAAGCACTCCCGCGACAGCACAGAATCACCGAAAAGCACTCAATTTCTCTATATATAAACGAAACTATGCTATAAGTGCCGTTTATAATGGATTGAAAAGATGTACATATTTATTTAGTCATTAATGACTTCGTTAAATATTGATTTAAGTTTAAAGAAAAAGCACAAGCACTCAATTTCTCTCTATATTTAATATTATCAATGATGACTTCGTTAAATATTGATTTAAGTTTTAAAATAAAGCACTATATATATATGAGGCGCGTTCTGAGAAAAGTGGGCTTAATGCATGTGCTTAAAGTGTCGTCACTGATTAGGTGAACGGCTTTCTCCGTTTCAATGAATGAAGAGTTTAATTTCCCACTAAACAATGTAACAGTTTTGTCTGCCTCAGAAGCCGTTGCTTGGTCATTTGTCAGTTCATCATTCTGATTTGCATCACTGCTCTCAGACAATGAGTTTTCAAAAGACCTTTCAACAGTTTCCGAGTGGTCATAATCGGAGTCGTCACCATCAATTACCACAAAAGTTGCATTAGCAGGAATTGAACATGTTTCTACCTTTGTAACTTTAATATCATCACTGAGTGGCGAAACATCATTTACTAAAATTTTGTTTGCAGGAGCGAGCGAGCGAGACATTTGAGACCACATTATTGTTATATCAGGTGACATGTCTTTACATCCCCTACCCACAACACGCCGTGTTAAGACTTCGGACGTATAGTCCGAGAATGGCTGAGGCGGATAGTACGACTTAATGCATTTTTTGATTACTGCGCTTACCACAAAGATTAGCTCGACGACTGACCAAGTGTATAGACCTATAACATCATGCAACAAATTTGAATATTCCGCCTTAAGTATTCTGTCATCGGCGAGGAACTGATCGGATTTGTAGTAACTTTCGTTTTCAATAAGTTCAAGAGCAGATAACAATCTCAACAAAATATGTTGCTCTTCACTACCATTCAAACATTTTGAAATAGATCTAAACAGACAGTTGCCGTCACCGATTGTTTTTATAGGTGTGTAATGCCCTATCATTGCAGGATGAAATTTGTGCAGAATATTGATCGCCATCTTGTCCGCGTCTGAAGACGGGAACGTAACATCAGTCTGCTGTAATCCCACATTATACGCATCTAATAGTTTCCTTTCGGACTTAGCAGCATTTATCAATGCATTTTTCTTTTTTGACTGTAATGCGGCCCGAAGTCTGTAAAAAGAGGGTGTCCCGAAGAGTTGACTAAATTTCTACAGCTAACATTTAATAAAGCGCGTAAACTTCTCAAAAAACGATATTTCCCTATTTCCGTTCACATTTTAAAAATGTATGTATCAAAGCGGGTATATACGATTTTCTCAAATATTTTGAATTTATATAAAATGTGTAAAAAACTAATTATATATATATTTCAATATAAATTAAAATAAAAGTTAAGAAGAACATGTGTCGAAAAATGCGAAATAAGCCAGATATTTAATTTCGAATTGAAAACGGCTGTACAGCCGAATTCGCCAGCATGTATATCATACATGTACAAAGTGAATCTAAACTTAGTGTAACGGTTTATTTGAATTTCTGCAACGATATCTATTCATACGACACACGAACACTAACTCCAATCCTAATACAAAGACGAATACTTCGGTTATTGTAGGAAAATATGTTTGTCACAATCGGCTCGGGCCGCTAATTTGTCTTTGCTGCATTTTATGAAATTCGGCTTTAATGTATAATTTTTCTTGTCTATTTTGTGTAATTGTAACATATTTTATCAATATATTACAAATAAACACATATAAAAAATCGTATATACCCGCTTTAATGGCTTACTAACGCTCGATTGGTCATTGTCGGCTCGGGTACTACCTACATGTACCCGGTCGATATTAGACTGTACCCCAGTTGTATTTCCCGCCCAAAATCCGATGTCGTAAAACGCGCTAACGATTATCTTAAACAAACTTCTGTTAAGAAAAACTGCATCAACATGAGTATGAGTTACTTAAGAGTACCCGGGGTACATGTAAGTTTTACCCGAGCCGACAATGACCAATCGAGCGTTACTAACAGTACAATACCCAACAGCGGTATAATGTTATAGATTTATTTTTGCATTAACATTAATTCAAAACATTTTTAGTTCAAAATGTTATTCACGTTTAATAAATACATCAGTTCTTCTGTTCATTTGCATCAAATTAAAGGTTAAAGTCCGATTGTTTTTAAAAAACTGCTATTTTATGAATATATCAAGCATGTACACTTAACAATAATGATGTTTTAAAATTTTGTGACGTGCGCGGGCCATTGAACGTTGAGATAAGCAATGTTGCGAGTTAAATTACACATAATTAAAAACTTATTTATTGTAGGATACCGATTACACGGAGCTTGATTACGCTGCGAACTAGAACTCTGCCGCAATGTATCTCCAATGAAAGATGTAACATTAATTCAAGCACGTATACTTAACAAAAAAAAGATATTTCTTTATTTCCGTTATCAGTTTAAAAATGATGGTATTAAGGTGTTACTAAACAGTAAAATACCCAACAGCGATCGGGATTAATGCACTTGGCCGCTAGACGAAAAATTTTATACAACTATTCTGGGCAAATTTCACTTTCAATAAATACATCAGTTATTTTTATCAACCAAATTCCTGTTGTGTGCTACTGTTTCTTATCAGAATTATATATATTACAATACACCATCAGACCCGAATGAATACACCATTTATCCCAAGCAGGTAAATAACAATTACTATAATAAAACAGTGGAAGTCTACACGGTGTATTAGCAACCTGCTGTGGTGATCTTATCAGTTCAATACACAGGAACATGGCTACTGTACTGGAATTGGATTTACAGCCAAAATAACTGTTTTCATTTCAGTCTACACTGTGTATTAGCAACCTGCTGTGGTGATCTTATCATCTCAATACACAGGAACATGGCTACTGTATTGGAGAATATCGGATTTACAGCCAAAATAACTTTTATTTATTGCTGAAGTGGTGTGCACTAACAATTGATCCACCTCACCGTTGCACTTTTTTTAATACATTAATTAATTTACTGAGTCGGCGCTGCGCTAATAAAGTGTGATGGTGGAAATTAAGAAATAAGATATATTTTCGCATGAAAACTGAATACACATGATACATGGATAAAATATATATACGACACATTTGAATCTTTCATTTCTCCAAAAATTAGCACGTAGTCACATATATATAAGATTGATTAAATACCATAAAACAACATGTGAATTTAAAGAAATACATTTATTACTGGCACTAGCTATTCTAAAAGTCGGCCGCCAACATAAGTTCAAAGAAGGAACCACAATTAAATACGATCCATTTTCGAATGATACTGATTGTATAGCAAGTAGTCACATATTAATTCTAGCTTGCATTAGTTAAAATAATTTTGTTAATTAAGTTCAAATTAATCTGTTCTTTAGAGATTAAAAGGGTTTAAAGACGGCGCTAATAAAGTGTGATTGTGCCCGTGCCTTTGAACGTTGAGTTAAGCGAGAGGTGCGAATGCAATTACACATAATTAAAAACAGATACTATTGTGCCAGCACGTTGAGTGAATACTTTATAAGCGAGAGGTGTGAATTAAATCTTACAAACTGATATTATTATGTCAGCTTGAATTGTGCTGACATCTTTAACTCAACAGTATCAACTAATATAAATAAGAACAACACAATCTAACTGGCAGAATATTTTTCTACAATGGCTAAAGTAGTATTGTTCGGCGATAGTTACATCAAACGTCTATGTTGCTTTTGCGACGAGAGAAAAGGGCTACACGTGCCTTATAATGTAATATGGTACGGCCAATACGGTTTGAGAACAGACAGAATGAACACAGATCTGTACGGCAAGATGTTAAAGGAAAAAGGGGACATCGTCATCGTAGCTGTCGGCGGTAATGACATTACCCCTACATCACAACCGAAAGAGATAGTGAGAAGAATCACCGAAATCGTGAATGACATATCACGAAATGGATGTGAGCACGTGTACATCACAGAAATACTGACACGTGGAAATTTCTCAAAATGTCCGGGCTTGCAGAAAATAGTCTTCGACAGACAGAGAATCAAAATAAACAAGTGCTTAGCCAAAACATTTAAGAACAATTTCCTGATATTAAATTCCCTGCCGACTATGCCAAAGATCTGGTTCATTTGGAGAGCCGTACCCCGGGAAACAACGGCATGCGCAAGTATCAGTGTCGACTACAAAGACTCATATGTAGTGTCAAACGCTAAGTTCCATTACAATAATGTTTATGTAATATTGGTGATATGTATTATTATTATTTGTATTATAACATGTAATAAATCTTGGATCTAAGCATTGCATTATTTCATTTTTTGTTTTTTGAAAACAGTAATAGGAATCTACAACTTATCGTTCTAATGCACTTACCTTGTCAGCGACCCTTCTGCATCATAATCCGTTCCTCTGAATGCACAACATTTACACAAATAATTCAAATTTCTGTCTGACCAAGATTTACATTCTTCAGTATTTAAATTAGTACACTGGCGATGAAGCCAATTTTTGCAATTACTACACTGAATAGTATCCTCATTGCACTCTAACGTGCATTCAATGCACGGAAATTCAGACATTTTGTAAGCTATCCTGACCGAAAAACACAATTTAAATATCAAGTGGTGAAGACATGTTAAAATATGGGTATATATATACATTTCGTATACGGGTCTGGCCCCATACTCAGACGCCGACCAGATGTGAACGCGTTGACATGTTTTTGCTGCAATAATTGGGGGAACTTGTGTGTTATACGCTGACACTTGGTTCTTCCTGCATTTCTGCGAGAAAAGGGGGTCATAACCCGGCAACCATGTGCGTTTTTGGGGTCCCATATTGACACGTTGTTTTTATTGCATTAATTGGGGGAGGATTGTCCTACGAGAAGCATTGCTGACACGTTTTTTTGCAATATTAATTCAGGTAGGTAAGGGAGGGGAAATATACGTGACACGTTGACACGTTGTTTTTTCTGCACTCATTTGGGGAGCTATTGAATTTCAAGTGTACATGTTGATTTTTTTGTATCTTCAATAATCCATTGTAATTGATTTAACGCACACGCCCCTTTTTAAATTTGTGTTTGAGCTGTTAATTAATAGTCATAATAAAATGCGTGTTAAGTTACCAGCGTACACTAGATACTCGCGCAATGAATGGTTTTAATGGAACGATTAAAATCGCTATTATTAATACAAAGCACATTAACTAAAAGTCATGCTGCAATTTCTATTCAAGAGTTTCACGTCAATTAGAAATACTTAAAACATATACATCAATTTACGTATAAGATGATAAACACCATGAAATGCTTTTCGGTTGGTACATTGCCGATATATTTATAACTTGCTACCTGTTATTTATAAAAAATATATATTATATTCGATTTTTAACATGAATGTCTCAGTCCTCTAAACCGAAAAGATCCGTAACATAAAATAGTGTCTTTGTGTCGTATGAACGAATCTGCACTAAAACTAAGATTAGATTCACATCGTACATCGAATAAATAATTGAGCACATGTAAATCAACAAAACTGTACATTAATTCACACGAGCCGCACTGTTCGGACATGAATGAAAGGCGCCGATCATAACACAACTTCTCATCATTATCTGGGGTTTACTAACGACTCGCCCCCTTAACGACTCGCCCCATAACGACTCGCCCCACTTTTTATAACGACTCGCCCCACTTTTATAACGACTCGCCCCACATGTATAACGACTCGCCCCACATAGATAACGACTCGCCCCATCATTACTTATATGGTAGGATTTTTATTTAATTTCGATTTTATTGTGTTTTAAGTCGGTAAAAACTGGTGGGGTATTGAAAAAATATCTTAAGATTTGGCAAATTAGAAGTTTGATGAAATTTGTTAAAATGCTTTACTTTAACTGTCACCTTTTTCAGGAACTTTCAACAGAAACTGGAATACTGTATCGCATCCTGCATGATATGTTCAAGATTTCTACACCTGGAATTTTATCAACTCTTGCAATTAATATTATGCGTTACCACAGTAACATAACTATGTGTTTGCGTATATAATATATAACGACTCGTCCCATCATTTTTATTGTTACATTTTTAGCATCTATGTTAAATGTAAACAGTACAGATGAATAGAAAGAGAAATATATAAGAACAACTTTTTTTGTGTTGATGGTTTATTAGATACTTAATTATGTACTTATATACAACAACAACAACAACAACTTATAAATAAAAAGAAAGTTACGCAGTGTGTATAATAATATCAATACATTGATATAATAAGAAAAATTTACAAAAAGACAGTAATACATCAGTACCGGGTAATCAATATAATTATATCTTAATATTATCAACATTGAATTTATGAAAATGATTTTATTCAAACGTTTTATTCATAACAAATTTAAACACTATTTACACAAACAACAACAACTATTTGCACAGGTCCGTACATGGCTGAACACAAGTCCAGCAGCTGCGCTGCAAATACAGAGTGCAAAGCGCAGGCATGGTGTTAGTCGAATTATCAATTTAAAATAATGGTATACTATAATAATGTATACATCTTTAAATACTAAACTCCGCAGTCGCACGTATTACTCAATTTAAGTTATAACCATTTAAGTAATTAAACAAATCGTGGAATTAATTGATTTATCACAAATGGTTTCTTGTTTATTTGAAACCATTGCAAATTTTCCGCGGTAATTGTTCACACCTACAAATTAAAAGAACCGCCATTTAATTAGCGTTAAATGTTTATTTGAAACCATTGAAAACTTTCCGCGCTAATTGTTCACACCAAAATTTAAAAGAAACGCCATTTGATTAGCATTTTAAAGTAAAGTTTGTGTGAAAAACACAAAAGGACTGATACGCATTTTTATAGTATGAAAAAAGATTTTTAAAACGTGTGTTGTGTATTCAGATCAACAGGTAATAAATAGGTAGATTTAAGATTATAATGGTAATTTTAAAATTATAAATAAAAAATTATCTTACAGATGAATTGTGTCCGTAAAATTTCTGCAAAAAAAAAATTTCGGCAAAGACCTTTTTTCATTTTTCTTACCTTTCAATACCCGTATATATGAAAATATCTTTACCACGAAGCAAGATATTCACGCTTTCGCGATTATGACACATGTATTGTTGATTGTCATCACCCGCCCGCGGTAATGTACCTGTCAATTATGTTGTTAATTCATCGGTCTCTTTATAACGATAATCCCTAAATTCTTGAGTAATTTAACCTGGGAATCTTTAATTGTCGATATGATCTTAGCCTTTGCTTCTTTTTATAAATATAAAGGAAAGTATGACATGAGACAAATGTACCGATACCCAATAGTCTTGCTTTATGATAATATTGTCACTGAACAAAGATGTAAAAAAATCATAAAATAAGAATTATTACTTTTCAGAATATGCCTGCAATAGACGTCATTAAGGTCAGGTATAAGGCAAAAAACCGCTGAACGATGGTTATCAAACAATGCCGAACCTTAAATTCATATTATGAATTGATTTCATATATATTACCATATATAATATAACATTTTATTTTGATAGGGCGAGTCGTTATATATGTGGGGCGAGTCGTTATAGTTGTTTTGCCAAACTGTTTACAAGTATACTTAATGAACGTCTTAAACAATGGGCGGAAACTAATGACATTTTAACGGATGCGCAATTCGGCTTTAAACCAAACTGTAGCACAGTAGATGCAATATTTATTCTTAATGCCCTCATAGAAAGACAGTTGCAGAATAAAGAAAAACTATTTTGTTGCTATATTGACTACCGGAAAGCATATGACGTCATCAATCGCGGTCAATTATGGAGTAAAATGATTAATATGGGCATCGACGGTAAACTCTTGACCCTTATTCGATCCATGTACAATGAAGTCAAATTACAGGTTAAACACATGGGTTCACTGTCAGACATATTCAATAGTAACGTTGGTCTATTTCAGGGGGAGATAACCTCGCCCATATTGTTTTCACTCTTTATTAATGACATCGAATTAAGTCTGCAGAATGGAATAAACGCCGGCATGACATTAGAACAAATATCTATCTATCTCTTATTATTCGCAGACGACGCGGTTTTATTTTCTGAAACACAAGAGGGTCTTCAAGAGTCATTATACAATTTAGAAGCCTACTGCGATAAATGGAATTTAACAGTTAACATTGAAAAAACAAAGGTCATGGTATTCCGAAAAGGGGGTTCAATCAGTAAAGCATTCAAATGGACTTATAAAGGTCAAGAACTAGAAATTGTGAATAATTTTAATTACCTTGGAATTGTGATGTCAAGTGGCGGATCGTTCGTGCCCGCAACAAATACACTTTATGGCAAAGCATTAAAAGCGATGCATTCTTTGTTCAACCTAACGAAAGATATGAACGTACCCATAAATATCATGTTTAATTTATTTGACGCATATGTTTCATCCATTTTAAACTATAACTGCGAAGTTTGGGGATCCATCAAAGCGGAAAATATTGAACGCGTTCATCGTAAATTTTGTAAAAGACTATTGAACGTAAAAATGTCAACAAATTCACTATCGCTATATGCCGAAGTTGGTCGATTTCCCTTGCATATCGACAGATATGTCAGGATGGTTAAATATTTTTTGAAATTACATACTGTGAAACAGGGAAATTGTATTCTTAAACAAGTTGTAGTTTTACAAAGATTAGAAATTGAACGTAAAAATAATGCTAACAATTGGTCATCGAAAATACGGGACATTCTTAACCAAACCGGTTTCACCGATGTATGGCTATTCCCCGAATCTGTTAACAATGATCACTTTATCCCGTTATTCAAAAACAGATTACGAGACCAGTATATTACCAACTGGGATGTCAGTGTGACGTCGTGTAGCTCAATGATCCTATATAAGGAACTCAAACCGGTTTTTGAAAGATCATCGTATCTTGATATTGTTGTCAACAAAAAACATAGGAACATTATTGCAAAATTACGTTTGTCCTCTCACAAATTATTCATAGAAACGGGCAGACACCAGAATATTGACAGAGATCAACGCAAATGTATATTATGTAACCTTAATGACATCGAGGATGAATTTCACTTTGTTCTTAAATGTCCTTATTATAATGATGTTAGGAATGCATTAATTCCGAACTATTATAGAATCCGGCCAAATATGTTCAAGTTTATTAAACTACTTAATAGCTCAAACAAAACTGTATTAAGAAAGCTAGCCATGTATTGTTTAACATGCTTTAAAATAAGAGAAAATGTCATATATATGTAGTGTTAAATACAAATACATTTTTACAAAAAAATAAGGTCAGAAATATGTAATTATACCTATATTTGTAAACCTATATGCATAAAATTGTGTGACCACTGTGTATTAAACCCATCCATGTACCATTCTCACGAAATATGTTCACGAACTATGTTTATTTCGTGTTTATTTAGATTATTTATTCTTTAAAATGATGTGTGTTTTTGTGTGTACTTCAACGCATGCTGTTATTTATATGTATGTTAATGACGATGAGCTTCACATGCTTAAGTCAAAAATAAACTATTCTGTTCTGTTCTGTTCTGTTCTGTTATACATGTGGGGCGAGTCGTTATAAAAAGTGGGGCGAGTCGTTATGGGGCGAGTCGTTAAGGGGGCGAGTCGTTACATTACCATTATCTGGAATATAATTAATTGAAGGTGCGAAAATCTATTTCCAAACTGCTTTGTGCTGATTAAAGAAGCGTACCGGCCGTTCGTTCACAAGTTGTTAATGATGACTTCAGACATTAAAATTAAGTTTCAATATGAACAGACTTTGACTAAATAAATATGTACATCTTTTCAATCCATTAAAATCGGCCCTTATAGTTAACTTGCATGTATATATAGAGAACTTGAGTGCTTTTCGGTGATTCTCTGCTGTCGCGGGAGTGCTTTTCGGTCGGTATATTGCCAATATTTAACCAATTTTGGGCATTAATACCTCATAATAAACACAAGGTAGTATAAATATGCATGCAATATACCATTTATAACTAATTTAAACCGTTTACACATAATAGGAACGCAAATATTATATATATATAGCGAGAAATTGAGTGCTTTTCGGTCTTCACATGAAGTGCTTTTCGGTCGGTATATTGCCGATATTTATCCAATTTCGGGCATTAATACCTCGTTATAAACACAAGGTAGTATAAATATGCATGAAATATAACCATTTATAACTATTTCAATCCGTTTACACCCAATAGAAACGCAAATATTCACATATATAGCGAGAAATTTAGTGCTTTTCGGTCTTCACATGAAGTGCTTTTCGGTCGGTATATTGCCGATATTTATCCAATTTCGGGCATTAATACCTCGTTATAAACACAATGTAGTATAAATATGCATGCAATATACCATTTATAACTAATTTAAACCGTTTACACATAATAGGAACGCAAATATTATATATATAGCGAGAAATTGAGTGCTTTTCGGTCTTCACATGAAGTGCTTTTCGGTCGGTATATTGCCGATATTTATCCAATTTCGGGCATTAATACCTCGTTATAAACACAAGGTAGTATAAATGTGCATGAAATATAACCATTTATAACTAATTCAATCCGTTTACACCCAATAGAAACGCAAATATTCATATATATAGCGAGAAATTGAGTGCTTTTCGGTCTTCACATGAAGTGCTTTTCGGTCGGTATATTGCCGATATTTATCCAATTTTGGGGCTTAATACCTCATAATAAACCCAAGGTAGTATAAATATGCATGAAATATAACCATTTATAACTAATTTAATCCGTTTACACACAATAGAAACGCAAATATTCATATATATAGCGAGAAATTGAGTGCTTTTCGGTTTCCACATGAAGTGCTTTTCGGTCGGTAATTGCCGATATTTACCATTTTGGGCACAATGTAGTATAAACATACAATCATATAACCATTTCTTACTAATTAAACTCGTTAACATACACTAAAAACGATATATTGCATATATATATAGAGAAATTGAGTGCTTTTCGGTGCTTTTCGGTGCTTTTCGGTTATTGTATGGACCGCCTCATTTTTATACGCCCGTTTAAAAAAACGGGACGTATTATTAGCAATAACCACTGATTTTGAAAATTGACATAAACCCAGTAAAATTATACATTTTCTGATAGATATTTGTAAACCATTTCCAAATATGTATGGTTTGTCTATCTTACATTGCCTAAAGTAATGTTAGTGAATGCGGAAACATTGAAAAATCCCTTGTGTAAAAATTGTAATTTATCATTTTTTTCAAAAAAGTCAACCTGGGTGTATAATTTGTTTCAAATAATGATTTAAGAACACATTTTTTATCCAAACTTTTAATAATTCATTACAGATACATTTCAGCTATGTTAGATGTCCTTGCAATTGGATGGTCAGGCAGGATTCTGTCTGAAACACGTTACCCCCCACCAAACGAAGGACCCAAAAATTCCTGAAATAGACAATAAAAAGTTGATTTTTCTAAATTGCAAATTTGCATGTGATTCAATATCACAGTTGAAATAATTTACAACAAAACAAGAATAAATGTTGAAAAAAAACAAACTTATTTGGTTAGTATTTAAAAAAACAACATTATCCAAAACATGTACAACTGCCCCACCCACCCAATACAAATGTGATACAACCTGGTATTAAAGAAAATTGTCAAAGTAATATTTTTTCTCTTAAACAAAATTTTATTTATGAACTAGCAGTTAAATTGAACAGGAAAAACACTTACGTTTGAATATGCAGCCAGTAATCTGAATTCTTATCCAGAATTCTGATATGTCAGTTGATTAGGAATGGCAGCACCAGGAATTCTGAAAGAACGACAATCCATTACTTATTAATGCTATATTAAATATTATATACTTTTGTAAGATGAAACAGAAACACTGTTTGTTAGAATAGTTCAACACACACCTATTCAAAAAAAGATAAACATATAATAAAATAATAATAAAAAAAAAAATTACTGTAAGAAGTTTCGAACTCATAATATGTGAATGCATGTAACAGCTCAATATCTTTAAACAACTTCTTGGATTTAAATAATTGTCGATACATTAATTAAGAGCTTGTTTTCTTCATGAAAGGAACTCCAAAGATGCTGAAATATAATTGTGCACTGCATGCAAATATTAATTAAGTGATACTGACAAACTGAAAGAACAGAACATTTAACCGAAAATGTTTTCTACAACGTCAAGCTTTTACTGATTCAATGTTTCTTTTTTTCAAAGTTTGCTAAAAAATCATTCGGATATCAAAATTAGCCAATTGTAAGGGCATTTAATATTTCATCCATTTAAGTAATCTTTTTAATGTAGCGCCATATGATAAAATAACTGGAATTCCTTTGCCAAATGAAGTAACTTCCAATTTAATTTTAATAGTACCGGTAATATTAAAATTAATAATAAGATGCAGTCACACATACTGTTTGTAAAAAAGGCTGTTGAACAACTGGTCTTTCACTGGAATATTCCTGTTAACGAAAGGTGAAGGTGGTTGTGTCTCCTCAGAGTCCGATATCTATGCAAATGAACAGACATAAACATATTTTTGTCATCATACTTACAAGTTACATTTCCCACAATAATATTATTTCTTACAGTAGGGGCATGTGTATATTCTGTATTATTAAATAATTAAGTTTAAATTCAGGATATAATTGTTAACCATCAAATTCAATGTCTTCAACATGCAACTGCTTAAAATGTTACTTACCACAATGTAACTGTGCTCATGTATTTGTGAACTCCAATCATAATCACTGTCGATCTTTGTCAGTCATGTTCTCTATAAAATATAAAATAAATAAAATAAAATTTCAATACCGGTATGCACAAAACCTGCGACACATAATAACCGAGTCTTAGCATTGCATTCTCAATTTTGCAAAGGTTAATTCTAGAACCTAACCTTTATATATAATAATATCCATTTATTTTTTGTATATTAATCATGTAAATGAAATGAGAACTGAAATTAATAATAGCAGTTTTAACACGTTAACAAAACAAATAATGAGATGGTGTGTGAAATATAATGCTCCCTAAATGTATAATCAACTTAAAACTAATAACGTTACTTAGCTTTTAAGTTTATGATTATGATCAATCACAGAAGTTACATGTTACATTTGTTACAAGTCCGGTACGACATGGCGCGGGTACGATCTGGAACAGATTTTCTTTGACATAATTAACACAATAATTTTGGTGATTTAAATGAATTCATACCTGCATCGATACCAGATGAGACGATTTCTCTTCCTTCCAAACAAATACTGTGTTTATCGTACGGATATCCGTAAAACTGCTCAAAAGATCGCTCCCGAATTCACCGTAACAACAATGTAATAATTCTGCGCAAAGGGGAGTAACTCTACTGCACAGATATAGTGGTGTTGGAAATAAATAAATATATATTATTTCACGCGCATATACCTGATTCAAATGGTTAGGATTTATTAAAAAACACAATAATTGATTTATTAAAAGCTAAATTTCAAGTGAATCTGCCTTCTTTCTGCAAAATATTGGCCTTCGAATTTTTTACTTTCACTTTTGAGCAATGATTTTTTATTTTCCGGTCATGGCAAGGTCAGATACTGCTTATTTGGACATATCTCCTCCCACATATGCAAATTTTTCATTTGGATTACTTCTTTCATGCTCGTAGTGAAGCGTTAAAAACACCCCACATTTTTCGGTCAACTTTTTGCCTGAACACCGATTGCGCAATAATTTGCATAGCAGGTGCGTGGTTATTGCTAGTATTATAGTTTCACCTTGGCGGCGGGCGGGCCCCGTCCACAGCAGTGTCCGCTCTCTAATTCAAATAGTTTTTATCCGATCTTCACCAAACTTAATCAGAAGTTATATCAAGGCAATATCTAGGTCAAATTCCAATATGGGTCATGCCGGGTCAAAAACTAGGTCACAGGGTCACTTAGTGCATTTCAAGCATTTAGCATGGTGTCCGCTCTCTAATTGAAGTAGTTTTCATCCGATCTTCACCAAACTTGGTCAGAAGTTGTATCTGGACAATATCTAGGTCAAGTTCGAATATGGGTCATGCCCGGTTAAAAACTTGGTCACCAGGTCACTTAGTGCATTTCAAGCATTTAGCATGGTTTCCGCTCTCTAATTAAAGTAGTGTTCATCAGATCTTCACCAACTTTGGTCAGAAGTTGTGTCTAGATGATATGTAGGTCAAGTTCAAATATGGGTCATGGTAAAGTTATCAAGTTGTCCAAAGCCTTAAAACGGGCATATCTTGTGACAGTTTGGCACTCTTGTCTTCTTTCATTTAAAAATGTAAGGAGACCAGCTGCAACCTACCCCACTGTTGAATATAATGTTAGAGTATTCTTAAATATAACACACTACAAAGACTGAAAAAAGACTCCTTTATAATGTAATTATAATATTTCATTAAAAATGTAAACAACCTGAGTCAAAAAATAGTTCTTTTGCAAAAGTATGGTGGGCCAGAAATTACATATTTTTCTGTGTTACCTCCCTTGATCATGTTCTTGATTATGTTAATGATATATAAATTTGTTTCCTAATATGGTGTTTAATGCATTTTTCAACATGTTTCAATGCAGGGGTTTTTTTTAGAAAAAGGGGAAGACGCTGGACGCTGGGTTAAAGGGGAAAATCGAGCGCGAAAGAGACATATTTGGGGAAAAAATAAAAACTGTTCATTTCAATGTCTATAACTCACCTACAGACTTCAGGTTTTTTTTAGAAAAAGAGGCATGTCTCTGACCTTTTTGTTCTTAAACACATGAACAAGTATGATATTAAAGTCAAAGTCCTAAAAAAGTTGCAGGTGTAGATCTAATAATGGGAAATGTTTTCAACTGGGGCCGGGGAACGATGTCAATACTATGATCTCAATTTCATGATGAATGGGTTGACGATCTAGATCTGCTACAGTATTGGCAGGGAAAGGTGCGGCAGCTGCCGATTGTCTACTTTTACTTTCACAATAATCCGACAGTATTAATCGATGTTGATTACATGTACCTCCGAATCCTGCTGGGTTTCAACGGTTTTTGATGATTCATTCTTAAAAAATGCGTCAACGCAATTAATTTTTTCCGAGTCCGAACGTTTTATTTTGTTCGTGTATGAACACCAATTGTGAGACTTTTTTTCTGTTTTAACGTTTTTATCTTGGCTTTCACATAACCCGGATGAAAACTCGACTGGTTTCCGGTAATTAATTGACGAAACACCCTTCTCGCGCAAGACCGGAATCCAGTAAAATAGTCACATGATTAATACGATTAGTTGCCCGGTTTCCATGAAGTAATTTAAGAGCTATATATAGAATCACTGGGATTCCCAGATTTGAGTGTTCGTCGGAAGAGAGAGAGCGAGATCGTTGTACATGGTACAAATTGGATAAGTGTTGACTTCCCAAAAGAAAAAAAAACATTTCCTTGAGGGTAAAATATTATATTTTGGTGAAAAAAATTATATTTTTGGAGGGGAAATTGTATTTTTAGGGGAAAAATTCTGGTAGGGGAAGACGCCGAATATCGGCGTCACTTTCTTAGTAAAAAAAACCCCTGCAATGAAACTTAAATTTGAGCAATATAGCCGGGTAAGCCCTTATAAATTGTATCTTATTTGTAGGTGTTAATTAAATGTTTTGTTAATTTGACATACATGGAGTGTATTAAGTTGGTCATTCAACCTTTTTGACTTGACCCTGCACATACACTCAAAGTAATACATCTGAACCATAGCATTTAAAAAATCATTGTACTTTAATTACATATGTTTTTTCATCACATCACCCAGTGTTTTTTTATGGCAATTTCGGGGCCGATATTCGGCCCCATTCCCCTCAAAAAAGAGTCCCCATTTTGTAAAAAAAATCCCCTCCAGAAGTAAAAGAAAAAAAAATTTTTTTTTTTTTTTTTTTTTTTTAGAAAGAACTGTTTCATAATCATGACAAATTTATTTCATAAATAACTAACAAAGTATATAACTATAAATTATATGATTTTAAATTATTATAAAGTGTTATATTAAATTAGATTAGTTTTTTCCAAATCAGTGGACTTTTCAAATGAATTGCATTTTTCTCCCAAAATGGCCAGGAAAAGGCCTTATGTATCTATATTGTGTCAATATTTGTTGATAAAAACATTCCAATTTGGTCCATTTTATTGATAAAAAATGCTCAAATTTGCCATTGAATCGATTAAAAAAACTCAATTCAACTCAAAATGGCTAAGAAAACTGAGACTGTGCATGAAGGCTGAAACTAATGTTGAAAAAATCATTGATATATATTTCAGAAAAAGGACTGAGACATTCTGCTGTGAATATTATATTCATACAAACATGTGTATTCATATAATAAATAAAATTACATAGAAAAGAGTGAATTGTTAATTTTCCCCTTTTCCTAAAAAACGACGCATTTTTTCCCCTTTGGACGGGCCCCTCCACCATTTCCCTATAAGTGAAAAAAAACACTGCAGTATGGCGTTTTCCCAAAATAAAGCGGAAAATGCCTGCTATTTGGGCCTTTTTTTTATTTTGGATCATGTAGGTTAAAAAACTAGGCCACCAGTTAAAACATAAGAAAAAATGTGTAGGCCTAACCACTCAAAATTTCACATTTAAAAAACAATCTTTATCCATTTAAAACACAATCTTGATCATATGAAACTTGGACAGATTGTTTTTATTTACAATATCTTCGGCAAGTTAGAATCTTGGTTTAGTTGAATAAAAAACTATGTCACAAGGTAAAAACCTGGTAACTACTCTAACTCTATTAACCATTTTCATGACTGGGTCATTATGAAACATGGTCATTATAATCGCAAAACTAGATTCAGTTTGAATCTGGGTCAACTAAGAATTAAATATTTTCCACCAGTTCAATCTTGGAAGACTATTACATGTATATCAGCTCTATAGAAGCCACAGTTATGACTCAATCTAAATGACACTTGGTTAGAATGTTTATCTTAACAATTCTTGAACAAGTTTGATTCTGGATCAAGTGAGGTAAACATCTAGGTCATCTGATCAATTCTTATATAAACCTTATGAAAACTATACATTTATCATTACATTGAGCCATCAACACTATCTGAATGTTTGTATTGACCGTAACAAAGCTTAAAACTGGTTACATGAGGTAAAAACCTCACTTGTCAGTGTTTTTATGTCCCCCAGCACTATAGTGGGGGACATGTTGTTTTTGCCCTGTCTGTTGGTTGGTTGGTTTGTTTGCTCAAACTTTAACATTTGGTCATAACTTTTGCAATATTCAAGATAGCAACTTCATATTTGGCATGCATGTGTATGTCATGGAGTTACATATTTTGAGTGGTGAAAGGTCAAGGTCATCCTTCAAGGTCAAAGGTTAAAACAACAAATCCAAGGGAAGTAATAAGCTTTGAAGGGAGATAATTATCTGAACCTGCCAAAGGATACAAAAAATATATATATCAAAGCGGCACAGTAGGGGACATAGTGTTTCTGACAAACACATAACTTGATTTTCATTCAAAATAGGGTCCGGTTATCAGCCCCATAACCAATGCAAAAATGTATATATTATTCCCAAATGGGAGCTTAAAATTCTCAATGGAATGTCCCCCCCCCCCAATATTAGATCCTAATATATTGTTCATCATCCATCCATATGAGTTCAACATTAGTTAATATAATACAGAAAACACTTGTTTTCTAAATTTTGAAGCATTTTTTAGCAAAACAACAACAACACTTAATCTCCCAAATACATCAAGTGAATTAAAATAATTTTGCAAAAAATATGTTTTATGAAATATCTAAATGATAATGTTAATTTCAACCTTTTTTGTACATATTTAAATGATAATGTTAATTTCAACCTTTTTTGTACCAATACCTCAAAAGGAGCAAGTTTGATAAAAGCAAACTCTATGAACTCATGATGGTGAATTTAACAAAAACAACACATACAAACAGCAGGCTTTTTCCGCCCCATGCCACGGGTCCGAAATTCGGCCCCATTCCCAATGCAAATCTGGTAGTTTTTTTCCCAATTGAAAAAAAAAATTCCCAATTCCAAAAAAAAAAAAAAAAAAAAAATTTTTTTTTTTTTTTTTACCTTAAAATATATAAGTTAACCTGATCCGGTGTAGAAAATAGAAAGTGTTGCATAATTTAAGAATCTGTTGCCTTGAATCTGTTTTAAAGACTGTAATATATGTTATTATTATTTAAGACTTTCCTTATTTTCCTCAAAATCCGGCGCTTCGCACGATTTTTTTCACCTCAAAAAAGGCCAGGCCTTTTCCCCAAATTCAGATTAAAAAACCTGCAGTTATCTCACATGTTCATAATACTTTGTAAAATTTTAATAACAAGTTATCAAAATAGTCGTTATTTACCAGTTAACAGCTTCTTTGAAATATAAGGAACACTATTTACATGCGATAATTTTTCACAATTGAGCCAATTTTGCGAATAATTTTTTTCCCAAAATAGGGGTTTTCACAACGCGAAATTCCCAAAATTCCAGTATGGCGCTTTCCCAAAATGGAGCGGAAAAAGCCTGAACAGGATGGGAAATGGAAGCCCATTGTTACCTTCACTTAGTTTTATTACTGTGTCTTATTTCTTGCCATCAGCCTTCCCACACCACGAGCCTTTTGATGAAGCATGCACTTAACAGGAATCATCGTGCAATAGAGACACAATGGGACAAAAGAAACGGAAACAGAAACAACGACAGAAAGCTAAAGGTTCCATTTTGCTTTTTGTTCGTACATAAAAATGTTATATGTTTAGCGGCTTTAATAGACAAATGATTGCATAACATTCTAAAGAAGCGGGTTTCCCTAAAACTCGTTGCTACCTGATAAAAAGTATTAGCAAAAATGAATAGCCATTTAACCAAATAACAGATTAAAGTGTATTAATGCTAAATATTATTTTTGACCCGAAAGGTCATGTAATCTGTAGGCTATAGCATTTTTGTGTTGAGTCAGAAGATTAAATGCATACATCAGCATTTGAAGCATCACATTGTGAGTTCCATTCTTGTCTTAGATGCTTAATGGATTGCCCAATATGCACAAATTAAGTAATATGATGTGATTATTCAAACACACGTATGTCTATTTTGTACACTCTTTAATTTATACAAACCATTCCATTTCTCAATTGAGTTCGGTATTCATACATGGACTATATTTTACACTGAAGCTGAAACTGGTGAACAGCTGTCTGAAACAAAAGATGAGCCGTCATCTTCTTTATTGGGAGAAACAGGACAGTCATCAGTTGAAACAGCCCAGCCATCGGTTGAAACAGAACAGTCATCAGTTGAACTGTCAGGGATAGGACAACGTGATGGTAAACACACTTTCACGAATTTATATGAAGAGTTAATGAAATATTTTATAGGTTATCTCTATAACAATTATAAAGAGGCATGCAACAGGTTAACCATTTATTGTACTGAACAATCGGTTAACTGGCTTCGTTTTCTAGTAAAGGGTAATCCAAAACTTTTTAACATAATCCATTTTTCATTGATTAAGTTGTACACATTTCATGACTAGTGCTGGACATACTGGCAACTAATGCCAGGGGTGGCGAAATAAAATGCCCGAGTTGCCCTAGTCGTACATTTGCTTGTCTGGGCTACTGATTTTTTTTCAATTAAGGTAGCGCACCTCTAATGATTTCCCGCGATTTATTTTACGATCATTGCCGATCTTCAATGATCGGTTATTTCCGAGAGATGCATTTTATTTTTTTCAAAGTTGGAATTTTGTTATATGTTTACGTTATTCCTTTAGAATACATTATTTTCACAATAAATATTGACTTTGATCCAAATATCATCTGAAAAAATACGATTTCGTGATTTCTTCAAAGATTGGCGAGCCTTTTTACCTGTTTACTTATGGATATCTAATTTAAGCTTGCACAAATGTGAAGTTGTCGTGGCCTAGTGGTTAGGGCGATGGACTGTAAATCTTTTGGGATCTTCCTGCGCAGGTTCGATTTCTGCCGACATTGCATACTTTTTGCGACACATTTTATTTCTTTTCTAACGTAATTTGATTTAATGTAGCATATATGCTATGGTTTTCGTTTAATATGTTGAAATTTTTATGCACATTCTTCAATTTTTAAAATTAAAGCAACGTTATGGCTAAATTGGGTGATTTACTACTGAAAATACGAATGTTGCATGTTGCATTTTTATTTTTATTTAAAAAAGTAAACGGTAAATCTGTCTATTTCTTGGTATTTTTGCTGTCTATAGTGTTTCTATAAAAACTATGTTTAAAATATAACTTAAATGATACTATTTTGAATTTTATGACACTTTGTTTTTAACCGAACCAATTTTTACTTGGCTGAAATCACTTACATTTCATGGCGCTCTTCCATAGATAAAAATTTGTAAAAAATAAATGTCTGTAAAAGAATACTTATTTCATCTTGTTTATATTTTAAACACCTTTACTGCATCTATACACACCAACAGCATGCCCATATTTGGAAATTTGAATGAATTATGGAACTTTTATATACTCCAGGGGTGAAAATAAACTGTACAAAAGCTGAGCGTGGGGGTGGTTTTGAAAAAAACTGTATATTTTTTAAAAAGCATGGAAAGCCTACAGGGCTTTCACTTGACCCGAGCTCCCGGGTTTTGACGCTTGAAAATTACAGAAGACCCCTTTTTGACTCTTGAGAAAATTACGTCATGCGTCACATTTGACCCGGGGGAATATACCGACTTGCGTCAACGAGATCAAAAGTTGTTAAGACTAAGCGATAATTGGCTCGGGGCGGAGTATCTCATTTAGTACACGCTAATCGTTAACGCCCGTTTCCAATCATCGAAGCACAAGTCCACCCAGTAGTCGGAGTTTGGTTAATTAAGAAATCTAGTATTGACCAATTAAAACACTGCTGGTTCGATGACGCGTGTATTAACTTTCCATTATTTATCATAGCGTTTGTTATCAGCTGTTTGCGGAAAAGACGTGTATTAAACCCACCTAGTTGCAATAATCCAACTCCCAGCTATTGACCCTCTGAGTTGTACGTATGTACTCATAAAAGCTCAGAGCATTTAAGAAGAACTATAAACCCACCAAAACAGAATGGACTCATCCGCGTCAGTTTTAATAATATTCAATATGAAATAATAACATCCATATCCACATAACACCGTAAAGCATATTTTGAGATATTTCCAGAGTATGGCAGAATGTATTTCCAAAGCTGAATGCACCCATCACTGTTTCGCTTCATGATTGCTCAGTTCAAAGACGCGCGAAAGTTATGCTGGCATATGTACTGTCTACAACGTCAAATTACACGCTTTGCATCAAAGTGGCTAAAAATAACTATAGAACCGATACAACTGGCCTTGTGGCAAAGTGACAATTTTTGCATGAGCTAATTGATTACAAAATACATGTATGCGTAATAATTGACCGTTTGATAAGGCATAGAAAACGGCGTGTTTGTCGCACGTCTTCCGTGAAGATGGCACATGAAATAATTAAAGGGATCTTTTCACGCTTTGGTAAATTGACAAAATTGAAAAAAGTTGTTTCAGATTCGCAAATTTTCGTTTTAGTTATGATATTTGTGAGGAAACAGTAATACTAAACATTTACCATGGTCTAATATAGCCATTATATGCATCTTTTGACGATTTTAAAACCTAAAAATTATAAAGCGTTGCAACGCGAAACGATTGAATAATTTGGAGAGTTCTGTTTTTGTCGTTAAATTTTGTGAAACTTCGAAGATTGCTTATATAAGGTATAAAATACGACCCGAATGTGTACTCGGCGGAATAGCTCAGTAGGCTAAAGCGTTTTTACTTCAGGACTCTGGCAGGACTCCAGGGGTCACTGGTTCGAAATCTGGTCCGGGCAATGTTCTTTTCCTTTTTTTATTTTTATTCTTGATTTTTTACTGGAGCTTTTACGATCCAATGTTTACATTTATCGATATAAAGCATTTAATGAATAAGTTAAAAAATGCCAAAATCTGTGAAAAGGCACCTTTAAAGGGCGTCGGAATTTTCGATGGGATTAAATACGGAGGCACCTTTATCGGCGAGTAGAAATAATTTCCTTTTATAGTTTACCGATTTATATAGGCTATTGTGTTTAGGTACCACCCGTATGTTGTTGTTTTTTTTTGTGATAGCCAGCGGAAATGGGGTTTTTTCACATTTTGTATTTCATTCTTAATTTAATAGCCACGCGAAACGGTCAAACAAAGTTATTGGATAATGTGTAATTGTGCAAAGTGTAATTGTGCTAGTGCATTCGGAAAATGTCGCAGAGAAACCTTTTCGAATTCGGAATCGGTAGTAACTCTGAAAGTGTGTGTAAGACGCCAACGACAAAGCGTACTTTAGATCTAAATGACAGTGCTCCTAACACCCCCAAACGTGCGAAAGAAGAACATATGACATATTACTCTGCTGTATACATGAAGTTAATGTTGTATTAGAATACATGTTTTGTATTTATTAATCATTGAAATATTGTGTTTAAATGCATAGTGTTGTAGTGACAGTAAAATGTAAGAAATAAATGTTAACATACATGTATCTTTTTATTTGTTGCTTTTTATATATTATATCTCAGTAATTTGCTTCAATTGCAAAAAATCATTGACTCTCCTGCGTTATTATTAGGACTCGCAGAAGTTTGATTTTGACTCTTGAAAATATGGTCCCAAGAGTCCTTGACTCTTGAGATTTGAGGTCTAAGGAAAGCCCTGAAGCCTACCTACAAATTTGCATGTAGTTCAGTTAAATGATGCTGATTAAGAAAATAGTTAATTAGATTACATTTGGATATGTGCCCATTAGAGGTGCGCTACCTTAAGTTGTCCATGGACAACAAGTCGGGTTGAGGAATACAAAAAATACATTGTATTAAAGCCGTTATTAAATTTTACAAAACTGGATGTTGACAAGCGATTACATTGTCAGTGCTATTTGCAGAGCAATCAAGCTAAAATACGGGCACTCTCCTGTGCAGTGATCTCACTTATGCTATAAGTGACCCAGAGCAAGCCGCATTTTCAACATTTGGCCCGACTGTTAGACAGTGTACAGACTGGTTTCTTTATTACAGACTGGTTTCTTTATTTTTACAATCAGACAGAAATAAAAGTATCGAACTAAGATAATCAAAACATGGTCTACCAGTGATTTTTTTTGCTTTAATTTGTTACAGCCTGTGCCTTTTGAATTGGGAAAATTAGCGTGATAAACCGTGAAATTGGGAAAAATAGCGCGATAAACCATGAAATTTGGAAAAATGAAGCATTATAAATAGGATTATAAGTAACAGAAGTGATATTGTTTTTAAGTGCATGTTCAGGGAGTTTTCTAGAAAAGGAGTCTGGTCAAATTGTTTTTTTTTTAATCAATAAAAGTGGCAAGTTTGGGAATGATTTATGGACAAAAATGACTAAATTCAAGTTATATATTTTGTAAGATGTTTAAAAAATAAAGAAAGTTGAGACCTAGTTTTAAGAAATCATAATAAAGTTATATGAGACTTCTTTCTAAAAAAAAAATAATAAATAAATAAATTTTTTTTTTTTTTTTTTTTTTTTGGAAGTTGGGCTTTTTTTGGGGAAATTTTTGTCAGAATTTTGGGAAAAAACGTGTATTTTTGCGATTGGGAAGCAGCCGAAATTCGGCTGTAAATTTGAGCAAAAAAAATCACTGTCTACATTGTTATTTCAGACGACTTTAACGGTAAAGATGGAACTGATGAGGTCCACATATTGGACTAGTTTAATTTGTTAAGATTACGATCAGAGCTCCAGCTAACTTTTTAAGATAGAGAGTATTTCACTCATGACTTTTTTAGCTGATGACTAAAATACAAAATCAAAGACTTGCGGGAGTATTTAAAATACTCCAGCAATAGTCTTTGATTTTGTATTTTATAAAATTTTTATTCATGAACATGCAAAAAACATGTTTTAATAATAAAGAACATCTACAATTGTATACATAAGCATGCATTTTGAAATGGCTGATCAAATAATCTGAATTGGAGCACTGTTGGGCACTGTTGGTCCAACTGATAATTGCACAAAATGCGCATGACAATTTTTATGATGATTTTTTCACTCATCAAAAGTATAATTATGTGTAACACATGTTTTAATAATACTAGCTTTGCAAGATTAAAAGTTTTAGAAAGTCTTTATATTGTTGATAATATACTGCTATTATGAATGTACCATGGAAATACAACTATAACTAAAACAAGCAAAAAAATTATACTCATTTTGATTTATTCCACATTATTTTACATTTAATAATCAATAAATGCGTTTATAATTTATATAAACATTAATGGAAAAGTGTAGTTCAGTAATGGACAAGTTAAATTTCCTAAATGGTTGTCCGTGGACAAGTATAGTTTTTAGCTCACCTATGTGCTCATGGTGAGCTTTTGTGATCACCTTTTGTTCGTCGTCCATTGTGCGGCGTCAACATTTGCCTTGTTAACACTCTTGAGGCCACATTTATTGTCCAATCTTCATGAAATTTGGTCTAAAGATTGGTCTCAATGATATCTTGCATGAGTTTGAAAATGGTTAGGTTTGCTTGAAAAACATGGCTGCCAAGGGGCGGGGCATTTTTCCTTATATGGCTATAGTAAAATCTTGTTAACACTCTAGAGACCACATTTATTGCCCGATCTTCATGAAACTTGGTCAGAAGATTTGTCCCAATGATATCTTGGATGAGTTCGAAAATGATTTTGGTTTCATTTAAAGCATGACCACCAGGGGGCGGGGCATTTTTCCTTATAAGGCTATATAAGACTTTAGTAAAACCTTGTTAACACTCTTAGAGGCCACATTTATTGTCCAATCTTCATGACATTTGGTCAGAATATTGGTCTTACTGATATCTTGGATGAGTTCGAAAATGGTTACGTTTGCTTAAAAAAACATGGCTGCCAAGGAGCGGGGCATTTTTTTCTATATGTATATAGTGAAAACATGTGAACACTAGAAGTCACATTTTTTGCCCAATTGTCATGAAATTTGGTCAGAAAATTTGTTTCCTTGATACGAGAGTTGAGTTGGAAAATGGTTCTGGTCAGTTGAATAACATGGCTGCCGGGGGGGGGGGGGCAGTTTTCTTAAATTTATATAGTAAAAAAAAGCTTGTGAACACTCTAGAAGTCCCATTTTTTGCCCAATCATCATTAAACTTGGTGAATAGATTTGTTATATATATCTCTCAGATGAGTTTGCAAATGATCCCGATGGGTCAATAAACATGGCTGCCAGAGAGGTGGGGCAGTTTTCCTTATGTGACTATATCAGGGGTGTCAATTTTCCGGATTATTCCGGAAATCTGGATTTGAGCCGTCCAGGGTTGATTTTGAGGTGAATGTAAATCCGATGAGTTTGTTTAAGGGGGGGTTGGGGTAGGGACAAATTTCATTCCAGAACGAATATTGTTATAGCATCGTCGGCATTCTGGACATTTGCGCTTGGTACCGACTTTATTTATTGATTTCTGATTGGTAAGCGGCTGGCACTGACATGAGCAGTAACTGACAAAGTAAAGCACTGCAATATCATATTTTAAAACAATATGTTGATCAAATTATATATTGACTGCGTATTTGCTAGGTTACTGGTTACTGGTTTACATTTTCTGCAGTCAAACGATATGCATATTTTATTTCATTCGCAAATGATGTATAGGGACATGTTTTCGGACAGTCGTTTTCGGATACGGTATGGTTTGTCGATTTTAATTTAATTTTGAAGTTCTTAATATCATTTGTTTAGAATGACAAATACACATGCGGTGTTACGGATGGTTTGGTTTATAATATTTCGCATTGTACTCACCAGAAATTGCACCTACATGTAGAAAGACTATAAAAAAAAGAACAATAAGCTAGGGCTCGGTGGGGTTGGGCCCTCTCTTCCCTTTATCCTACAGCCTCAGACTCTCGGCTTAATTTTCCGGATTTCAAATTTGGGACAATTGACACCCCTGCTATATAGAGAGAAACCTTGTGATCGAACACTATAGAAGTCACATTTTTTGCCTAATCATTGTGAAACTTAGTCAATACATTGGTTTTATTGATTTCTTGGACAAGTTGGAAAATGGCTCAGATCGGTGAAACACACTTTTAAGCTCACCTGATTGCTCAGGTGAGGTTTTAGGATTGGTCTTTGTCCGCTGTCCGTACGTCCACATTTGGTTTGTAAACACTCTAGCTTTCACATTTCTCAAGCATTCTTTATCAAAGTTGCTGAAAGATCTCAGTCAAGTTTGATGATGAGCAAAATCACATATTTAATCCCATAATTATTGCCCTTAGATTGTCCGAATTTTCATTATATTATACAAAATCCTTGTAAGCAATGTTTGGGGGGGGGGTCAACTCAAAATATAGGTCACCATTTTAAATCTTACAAAAACAAAAACACTCCCTACGCCAGAGTCTCGGTTCAATTATGATGAAACTTGACCAGGATGTTTGTCCCCCATTCCCCCCCCCCCCCCCGAAATTTTTTTTTTTTTTGTTGGAAACATGGTTAAAAAACAAAAAAATTTTTTTAATGTATTTATTTTTGAAATTCCGTTCAACCATCCCACCCAAGAATACCCCCCCCCCCCCCTCAATTTTTTTTTTTTTTTTTTTTTGCATTTTTGGAAGATTATGTAATAAATGACCACACACCCACACTATACACCCCTCTCCACCCCACCCCCTCCCTCCTTTGTGATTGAAGTATTGAGATAGGTCCCTTCACCTTTAAAAGAAAAATAAATGAGCCGTCTGCACCCGCAAGGCGGTGCTCTTGTTCCTTTTATGGCTATAGTTTAATCTTGTTAACACTTTAGAGGCCACATTTATTGTCTGATCTTCATGAAACTCGGTCAAAGGATTTATCTCAATTATATCTTGGATGAGTTCAAAAATTATGCCGGTTGGTTGAAAAACATGCCGCCACGGGGTGGAGCATTTTTCCGTATATGGCTGTAATAAAACCTTGTTAACACTCTAGAGGTCACATTTATTTTCCAATCTTCATGAAACTTGGTCAGAAGATTTGTCCCAATGATATCTTGATGAGTTCGAAAATGGTTTTGGTTGCTTTAAAAACATGGCCACTAGGGGCGGGGCATTTTTCCTTATATGGCTATATATGGCTTTAGTAAAACCTTGTTAACACTCTAGAGGCAACGTTTATTGTCCAATCTTCATGAAATTTATTGTTGTATGCGTATATTATATCTCCTTTTTACCCTAATATTGAGCCAGTTATACAAGTAATCACCAATAAACAGCTATGTGTATTCTTATATTGTACAATTACATCTTTATTTCCAGAAAAGATAACATCTCAATAATGGAAACACTATTTTCTTCCAAATTTTCTTGAGAAGCACTTCTGAAACCTATTCTGCTATTTCACATACATAAATAGATGACACAGGTGCCATGTTTTACAAATATTACTCTACTCTCTAAAACAAATGTTCACATACAAGCAAACACATTTCGGCGGGGATGGCCATGTTAACATGGCTCTTGTTATACCTCCACAAACGAAGTTTAGGGGGAATATAGGAGTGAACTTGTCTGGTGTTCGGTCTGTCTGTCGGTTAGTCCATATTAAGTGTCATGGGTCATTTCAGGTAAAAAATTAGGTTACGGGGCCACTTAGTGCGTTTTAGACATTGAGCATGGTGTCTGCTGTTTTTTTGTGAAGACAACATGCAAAATATTCTGTGTCAATGCGGCATGTGGGGGTATTCGACATGTCTGTGACAAAGCTCTAGTTGAATTTAATTTACCAACCTTGTGTGCACTATAATTAAATAAATGCAGAATATATTTCATTTAAGATATTTCGTGTTAAACTTTTGCAGGACAGACAGACAGAGAGCTGCCTTCTGAAACAAAACATAAAACTGAGAAGAGAAATTTGTCTGGACCTGGAGATATGGCAGGGCCTGCGTGTGTCTATAACCACGGGGCACTTAACTCAGTAAACCTGTTTCCAGGTGCCAAGTTGGTCAACCATGGTTCAATATCTCTTCCTAGTGTATGTGCAGGTATGACATAGGAAACTGTAGAGAGTTAACTCATATTTTCCCATTTTTGTTTTTTTTATGCCCCCGGATCGAATGATCGGGGGTATATTGTTTTTGGCCTGTCATTTTGTCTGTCATTCTGTCCCAAAACTTTAACCTTGGTATAAACTTTTGCAATATTGAAGATAGCAACTTGATATTTGGCATGCATGTGTATCTCATGGAGCTGCACATTTTGAGAGGTGAAAGGTCAAGGTCATCCTTCAAGGTCATAGGTCAATTTATGGCTTCAAAGCGGCGCAATCGGGGGCATTGTGTTTCTGACAAACACATCTCTTGTTAGAGCTTGAAACTGCTGTTTGTACTTGTTGCAATCTGTAGTCTTTTATAGACCAGTTGATTGTTATAGGCTACAATGTTGTTTTACAGAGGTGTATTTGTAGCAATGGCACCTTATATTTAGCTCACCCATGCTTTGCACCCCCAATACAAAGTACAGAGGGTTTTATAACTGGAATACTGTTTTTGTCTGTGCATTGGTCTGCCTACATGTTTGTAGACACAAATTTGTTTGTTTTGGAGAAGTTCTCCTACACACTTTCTAATTAACAACTTCCAATCATTGTTCCTTATTATATGAAGTTGTGGATGTGCAGTTTTAAAGATTTGTGAATGTTGGCGGGCGGGTGAAACAATTCTAAATGAGCTTGTCCTGGTCATAACTATGTCGTTCATAGTGAGATTTTCAAATCATTTGGCACATTTGTTCCTCATCATTGGACGGTGGTCATGCAAAAGAATTACGTCGATATCTGCAACGTGAAGGTCATACTTTGAGTTCAAAGGTCAAAAATGGCCATAAATGATCTTGTCCGGGCCATAACTATGTCATTCATTGTGAGATTTTTAAATTACTCGGTACATTTGTCCACAATCATTTTACGGTGTGTCATGTGAAAGAATTATGTCTATATCTCCAAGGTCAAGGTCACACTTTGAGTTCAAAGGTCAAAAATGGCCATAAATGATCTTGTGCGGGTCATAACCATGTCATTCATTGTGAGATTTGAATAGCATAAATACGTTACCTGCTATCTAATAGCTACTACCTTCCAAGATGGGTTTATTTATCTGGAAATTTCTGGAGTCGCCACCCTGTGTCGGCAGTTTAGACTAGGTCAGAACATAGTGTAACGCAACCTAGGCTAAAGCGACGCCCTACCATATCAATCTTCTTCCGGATGCAACCATGTATATATTGCCATTTTTGTTGGCTTTGAAATTGAATTAATTTTCCTTTTGTTTTCCGTGTTCGCTTTCGGTTTTTGGATAGAATTTTTAAGTTTTTGTCTATCAACTTATCCGTTTTATTTCCGTATTTTCTTTTGTTTTAGAAATTATGCTTCAAAAATGTGGTTCATGTGGTCACATTAAGGCAGAATAGGATTGGCATGATTCTTGCCTCTCATGTACCGGCTGCACGCAGGATAACAAATGCCCATTCTGCGAATTATGGTCAGATGAGACCTTGCGTATGGCTACGAACCGCAGGAAGTACCAGAGCCGTAAACGTGGAGAAGAATCCTGTTCCTGTGGCTCTTTGACGTCTGGTCAGAGTAGGGGAAGTTCCGCTTGCCGTGACTTCCCCACCCGTCCTTGACCACGATGCTCCAGCCATCGTTCGGTCTTTACACGGTGACGTCACCAGTCATTTTATGACTGGCATCACCAGTCATTTTATGACTGGTCTGTTCACCGGGTACAGGGCACTGGTAACTCGGCAGCAGGCACCGGTCAGATACGGTCCAGATACCATTCCATGACTGGTGCGGTAACCGGGCACCGAGCATCAGTCATTGACCGACCCGGTGACCAGTCATCCTTTGACCCGTCCGATCACCGATGAACTTATGACTGTTCCGGTCCCCATCACTCCACTTTGCCTGGCCATATTACTGGTCATGCAACCCCTTCGTTGACGGGTGTCAGGCTCTGTTTCACCAGATTTCAACGTCCGGTTAGACATTGACACTACGTTGTTTGCACTTCACAATCGTAGGCGCAGTCGCGTTCCTAACTTAGCCACAATCGTAGACATACATCATCAGATGTCTCCAACCATTCCTCTTCCTCTTACTTGTCGTCGCAGAACTCTTCGTCTTCTTCAACGAGTCCTCATCACTACCGGAGTGGACATCGGGCACGCTCTCTTTATTCGAGAAGTTCTTGGCGTCAATCCTCTCGTAAGCAATCACGCCAACGCTTGGGGAGACGCTACTCCAGGAGACCTCGTTCCCAGCATCGCCGAACAGTGTCTCGGCATCGCAGGGATAAGAGACATTGCCACTCCTCACGTAGGCGCTCTCAGACCCACCGGTCCCCCTCTTATTCCTTTATGAAATCTCAGTCTCCACATGTGTTGGGGACCCATATTGACCTCCACACACGTTTCAACCGCCTCTACAGCCACCGGGCCTTATTTGTCTACGAACACTAGTTCGTTTCACTCTCAGGCTCCAGGACCAGTGGTTCACCTCGCCACTACGGCTACCTTTTCAGTCCCACGGGTATCTTCTACGTTGACTGCTTGTATACCCTTGTCTGCTACCGCTTCCACTCCAAATACATTATGGATTCAGCAATCTCCAGGACACTTTGTGCCTGTCAATACTGATCCTCTACCGACTATAGCCGGTTTACATAATCAGTTCGCTGACTTTCTCGCTGGTCGGCCTTCCTCCCCAGATATTTCCCTTCTGGTGCCGGAAAAGGATCCACTGACACTAGAAGCTGATGGAATACATTCATCTGGTATTCCTACTTCTGCCTCCGCCGACTACATGCAGACCACTGGTCTTGCAGACGGTTCGGCTGAAACGGGCTCAGAGTCTAACGTTAAGGCCGAATACTATTTGGCCTCTATTAATCAGGTCTATGAACTTGTGTTCCATACCCTAGCTGAAGACTTTTGCCCAGGCCCTTCACTGTCAGCTACAAGTTCTGCGGTCTCCGTCACAGAAAAGTTGGCCCACAAACATGATCCCAACAGGATTAGCAAGGCAACGTCTCGTGTCGACCTCCGCCTTCCTATTGGCTCGACTACAATGTCGGTTTTCAAGTCACTGGAACCCTCTAATAAGCCTTCTCCATCCAAGTCCCTAAGGACCTAACTGAGCCTAAACCGCTTGAAGGCCTTAAAAGCTGCAAGCCCCCAGTACCCGATCCGACTACCGGTTTGGACCTTTCCAAACGGTCGGGTCCGGACATTAGCAAGCTTTTGCTTACTATGCCAGTGGCTTCTAACCCTATTTCAGTTCCTTACTCCATGTTGGAGAATTGGGAACTGAGAGAACGGTGATCCATAGGTCTGGCTCACAGATAGACCTCATGGCGGCCACAATCTAAGAGATGGCTTGTGAGCTGTCGGACTCAGTTCCAGAGGAACTCCGTGACTTATTAATTCATCTTTCACGGACGACACAGTTTTTATCACATAATGCTGGGTCTTCAATGTCCGATATTGCTAAGGATCCGTAGAGACCTCATCCTCTCTTCCCTGCCTTAAATTTTTCCGTTGGAACAAGCAAGAACTCGCTCAGAACGGCTCCTCTAACAGCAGATTCCCTTTTTGGAGGCAGGATACAAGCGGCTATCACGGCTGACTGGGAAGACCAGATCCATGCTTCTTTAGCGAGAAACAACTCTTGCCAGCGCCAAGGGGCTTTAAAGGGTCCAGCTTCTAAGCCCCCGGCAGCCCCGACAGCAAAGAATGCTAAGAAAAACAACCTTTTCTTTAAAAGGCCTTCTACTACTCCACGGCCGGCCCCTAGCAGGCCGTCTTCCTATAACAGGCTGTCTTCTTTTCAGAAGTTGTCTGGTAAGGATTCTTGGATAAAGGGCAAAACCAAGCTGGATCAGAAGACTTTCAAGCCTTCGACTGGCAAGGGCAGACCTCCCCAAGGTCAGCCCTAGGGTTCCCCCCTTTCTACCACCACCACCTCCGATGTCGGAGGTACCAGTAGGGGCCAGACTATTACACTTCGCAAATTGATGGCTCCAAATAACTTCGGATGCGTGGGTTCATTCCCTTGTTTCAAAAGGCCTCACTTTAATTCGAAAAAAGGCCCCCACTTTCTCACGTCCCCATAGATCTGGTATCTCCACATCAACAAATTACAGATTTCATTCACTGACTCTTGGAAAAACAGGTGGTAGAAAGGGTTCACGACCCTTATTTTCCAGGATTTTACAGTCTCCTTTTCTTGGTTCTAAAGAAAAACGGTTTCTGGAGACCGGTCATAGACTTAAAAGTGTTAAACACGTTTCTAGTCAAACCGACTTTCAAGATGGAGACTCCAGCCTTCATACAAAACTCTATCAAACCCCTGCATTGGGGATATCCTTGGACCTGGAAGATGCATACTTCCATGTTCCTATCCATCCCAACTACCCTGTGCTTCGCCTTTCGAGGCCAGGTCTACCAGTTTCAGGCTATGACTTTTGGGTTGGCGACCACTCCATGAGTTTTTACATAACTCATGGCTGCAGTCGTTGCATACCTCCGTGTTCAGGGGACTCTTCTTCTAAAGTATTTCGACAACTGGCTCTTACACCAGCTCGATCGTCAACTGCTTCTGCGGAACCTCGATTTCTCTGGAAGGTACTCCTCTCGTTAGGACTCCTCAATGCAGACAAATCAGACTTCATTCCTTGTCAGGATTTCACCTTCTTGGGAATGAATTTTTTTACCCACATCAATCGGGTCAGAGTCTCAGGTCAACGTGTTTCAGGCTTCCTTGTGAGGGTCAAATGGGTTCTCTCCAAATCTCATATCACAGCTCAAGAATTCCTCTCTCTTAACGGTATCCTGAGCTCAGTAGCAGACTTTGTGCAGTTAGAACATCTCATCCTATGTCCTCTTCAGCACACTCTCTCGGCTTGTTGGAAATGGTCTCCGGACAATCTGCTAACACAGATTCCCATCATTGCTTCCTTAGTCCCCCACCTTCAGTGGTGGCTAGACAAGGAGACTCTTTTGGCAGGAGTACCTCTTCTTCCCCCGCAACCTTCCTTACATCTCATAACGGATGCGAGCAGGGAAGGTTGGGGCGCTCACTTGGAACCACTCATCCTGATAATCTCAGGAATGTGGACTCCTCAGGAGTCTCACCTACACATCAACAATCTAGAAATGCGAGCAGTCTTTCTAGCTGTATCTCATTTCCAATCACATCTTCGGATCTCCTGTGTGATGGTGGCAACAGACAACACATCAGTCGTGGCTCACATCCAGTCACAGGGGGGAACACACTCTCACTCCCTGTATCTGGAAACCAGGAACTTGCTTGTTCTTTGCAAGAGCCTCAACATCTTTCTTTTGGCCAAACACATACCAGGTCGTCTCAACGCCCTTGCAGACGGTTCGTCTCGCAAACACCAGTTACTTCCATCGGATTGGACACTTCATCAGGAAGTGGCCAACCAGATTTGTCTCATGTTGGGTTATCCTCTGGTCGACCTTTTTGCGACCAGAGATAACCACAGACTACCCCTGTACGCAAGTCCAGTTTACGATCCAGCAGCGTTTGCGGTAGACGCGCTTTCATTTTCTTTTGACCAACTGGACGCTTACGCCTATCCCCCACCCATTCTCGTTCCCCAAATCTTGGCGAAAATCAGGGTGAGCTCTTGCCAGATACTCCTGGTTGCCCCTTTGTGGCCCAGGAGAACCTGGTTCAACGACCTCAGTCATCTGTGCGACTATCCCAGGAAACTTCCTCACAGGTCAGATCTCCTATCTCAGAGAGGCAGACAACATGCAGATCCAGACATGTTCTACTTACACGCCTGGCCGTTATCCGGCAATCCCTGCAGAAGAAACGTTTTTCTGTCAGGGCTTCCACACTCGTTGCCTCTGCAAGGAGAAAGTCCACCAGAACAGTCTGTGATGCTCGCTGGAAGCTCTTCTCTGACTGGTGTATTCGAAAGAAAATTGATCCCCTCAATCCCTCTTCTAGACGCATAGCGGATTTTCTCATATATCTTTTTGATGATAAGAAACTTCCTCTTAGCTCCATCAAAGGATACAGATCTATGATTTCGCATACATTGGCTTTTCGTAAGTCATCACAAGTCTGTGCTGACCCAGCCATTTCGGAACTGATCCAAGCCATGGAACTCAAATGTCCTGTTTCTCATTCCCTTACCCCTAAATGGGATTTGGCTTGCGTACTTTGGTCGCTTTCTAAGACTCCCTATGAACCTTTTCATCGGCTTCTTTACAGTTCCTAACCTGGAAGAACGTTTTCCTTCTTACTATGGCTTCAGCCAAACGGAGAAGTGAAATTCATGCTCTTTCTATTGAAGATGGCCATCTTCGTTTTGATTCCTTCGATGGCTCCGTCACTTTGTTGTGTCAGCCAGGATTCCTTGCTAAAAATCAACTCCCCTCTATGGCTTCTAAACCCTTCAAGATCCCAAGTCTTTCTAGACTTGTAGACATGAAGATGAAGATAGACTCCTATGCCCAGTCAGGGCTTTGAAGTTCTACCTCAACAGAGTTAAATAAGTCTATTCAAGGTTCTCGTAAGAGACTCTTCATTCCTTTAAAATGGGGTGGGTGGGTCTATGTGTCTGCAGCTTCAATTTCTCGTTTGGTAGCCTTGACTATAAGAAAGGCTTACTCTTCTCTTTCATCTAGGGATTCATCCTGTTTTAAGATCAGACCGCATGAATTACAAGCTCTGTTGGCTTCGTGGGCGTATATTAATCACACCCCACTCTCTGACGTGCTCCAAGCTGCTTTCTGGAGGAATCCGACAACCTTTTCCTCTTTTTATCTTCTTTCTCTGGAGTGCAAACAAGACAATTTGTATATGTTGGGCCCTCTTGTGGTTGCACAAACGGTAGTTTCTTCTATAGCATAGATATACTTATGCTATCCGCGAATTCAAAGTACAATACCTTACTAACGAAAATTATCTGAAAATATGGTCCTGCTATATTTGGCTGATAACCCTGGATATAGGTTCTGCTGTGATGGGGAGCTATACGCGAACCTCCGCAGCTGCAAATTCAGCTATTAGATAGCAGGTAATGTATTTATGCTATTAAAACAAATTTTTCAAGTAAAATTCATTTTAATTATTAATACTTACCTGCTATCGGTAAGTCCCACCTCTCACTCCGCTCTTCGACTAATATTTTTTGATATATTGGAAAAAGATTGATATGGTAGGGCCTTGCTTAAGCCTAGGTTGCGTTACACTATGTTCCAACCTAGTCTAAATTGCGGACACAGGGTGGCGGCTCCAGAAATTTTCGGATAAATAAACCCACCTTGGAAGGTAGTAGCTATTAGATAGCAGGTAAGTATTTAATAATTAAAATGAATTTTACTTGAAAAATTTATTTTAAAATTACTCGGTACATTTGTTCACAATCATTGGACAGTGTGTCATGCGAAAGAATTACGTCGATATCTCCAAGGTCAAGGTCACACTTTAAGTTCAAAGGTCAAATCTCCAAGGTCAAGGTCACACTTTTGAAGGCCATTCAAAACTTCAATGAGCATTTTAATTTCTCACCTAACATGTTCTCCGCCATTATTTTCTCTAACTAGAAAAGTGTGCTCTTTTTGAGTCAAATTATTGTAAACCTTTTAACCCTTTTCCCCTTATAAATAGATTTTGACGCATTTGTAGTCACTTAGAAAGTTCCATTGAATTAAAGACTTTTCAAGTTTTAAAGGCTTCATTTCCAATCCTTAGATACTAATGAGCAGCAAACAGCATACAACCTGAACAGACTGCGAGTTATTCGCAGGCTGCTCTGGTTTTATGCTGATTGCAAATGCCATTTTCACTTTGCTTCTGATGGGGAAAGGGTTAAACTGATGTCGTGGTTAAATAAATATGCTGATATGGAATAAATATCTGGAATTTCATACCAACATAGATCTCAAATCAAAGCACAGATGGTGTCATAGAGAACTAGAATTAACCATTAAGTTATAAATAGTCGTGGTAGGAAGGAAATATCGTTTATTAAAGAATCATACTATGCCTGTTGCAAAGTGTAACTTTTGGGCATGAATGGCAAGTTATTACTGTAGTCTGTCAGTTTTGCACCCTAGAGTTTGATCAAAGTGATGGTTTTGAGGTGAATGCAGAGCTCCAGATAAGGTTTTGTGAAATTCTTAAATTACTACCAGATTTTCATAAATAATTCTTAACTCTGAAATTTTATTCTTAACGTTAATACTAAGTTTTGGAAAATAATTCTTATTTTTTCTAAATGACCTAAAAATAAATAATAATGGTTATTTTCATGAAAAAAAATCAAAATAAACATACTAGCAACTTTATTTATACGAGTTCAACAGTGTCTTTTCAGTATTATACAATTTTATTTTTCAAATACCTTCATATGCCCAAACTGTGCTTAGATTGCATGCCTTAGATGAATTTTTACATATTTCACAATTAAAACGGGTCTCCCCTTCAATCTTTTCAACGATTAGCCACGGGACTTGTCCCTTCCACTCGTTCAACATTTTTTTTGTGTTTAAGTTTGAACCCGTCGTGTCGCGTTTTTGTTGAGCTTTCCCAACTGTGTCGGCAACTGAACATACAACATCGTATAAGATCTTTTCTATAATGTCTTTCTAAACATTTAACTTCGGCTCACTTTGCATACAATATCTTAAAAGCGTGTTTTTGGACGCTTTGCAGTTTTTTAGGACGCTCTCTGGGCGCCGCCATTGTTTTTTGACAGATAGACTGTATACGCCGCTTTTATTGGAAAAAATGCGTTTTGTAAAACAAACCCGATAACCATTCTATATAAGCAACGCAAAGATCTTTAATACGCGAAAAAAACTCAATAAAAATCGATACGAACCGATGTAAAAATAATATTCGTAACTTGATTTTGTAATTCTTAATGGTACGACAAGATTTTAAAATAAATACGTAACGTTCTTGAAAATAATTCATTCTTACGAAAATACGACCCTTATCTGGAGCTCTGGAATGAAACATTGCGTACCAACATAAATTTATGTGCATAAAACCACTAATATAGTGATTAGTTTTTGCAATCATAAGACAAAAACAAATTATGCAAAACAAAAGTAAGTTGTTCAACATGCACGCTTTTTAAACAACAATTACCATTGGTACTGCCATCTCAGCAAGTTGTAATGAAACACTTTTATCTGATTATTTATTCTCACCTTGTTTTGAGATCACCAGAGCACAATGTGCTCATGGTGAGCATTTGGGATCACCTTTTGTCCCGTCCGTTGGGCGTTGTCAATCTTGCGTCGTTTGTCGTGAACAGTTTGCCAAGTTAACACTCTAGAGGCCACATTTATTGTCTGATCTTTATGAAACTTGGTCAGAAGATTTGTCCCAATTATATCTTTGTTGAGTTCGAAACTGGGTCACTTGAGGTCAAAATATAGGTCACTATTTCAAATTAAAGAAAAAGTTTGTAAACACTAAGTCACATTTATTGTCCAATCTTCATGAAACTTTGTCAGAACATTTTTCCCAATAATATATCAGCTGAGTTTAAAATGGTTCTGGTCAGTTGAAAAACATGGCTGCCAGGGAGCGACGACGTTAACCGAAAGAAAAAACTGGTTATTAGATTGGTGAATGTCGGCGGGCGGGCGGAATGAGCTTGTCTGGGTCATAACTATGTTGTTCATTTTGAGATTTTTAAATCATTTGGCACATTTGTTCACAATCATTGGACAGTGTGTCATGCGAAAGAATTACGTTGATATCTCCAAGGTCAAGGTCACACTTGGAGTTCAAATGTCAAAAAATGGCCATAAATGATCTTGTCCGGGCCATAACTATTTCATTCATTGTGAGATTTTAAAATGACTCTGTACATTAATTTTGTTCACAGTCATTGGACGGCGTGTCATGCGAAAGAATTCATGAGTTTAAAGGTCAAAATGGCTATAAATGATAATGGCATAATAATTCTTAAAAATCGCCATAAATTAGCTTCTCTTGTTTTGTGAAGACAGCATGCAAAATATTCTGTGTCAATGCAGCATGTGTGGGTATACGTCACGTCTGTGACAAAGCTATAGTTTATACCTGTACATGCATTGTTGCTGATCAATGACGTTGATTGATGCCTTCTTAAATAGCCATGTGATGATTGTGCAACACTATCTGGAAATCGGGCCCCAATTAACTGGGCACTCCCATCAAAGATTTGTCTTGATGTCGGATGGACACCATTCATAAGATAGATTACAACTTGAAACGTTAAAAGCCTTCAGTTTGTAGTCAAGTCAGTTGTATGTGTGCGATTATGGAAGATTTGTGATTTTAACAGGTTTTATTGTTGTTTCAATTGGAAATATAATTGCATGGTGAGTCTGAAAATTGTTCCAGTTGTTTAAAATCACTGTCAAAAATGTGAACAATTTGGTAGTAAACAAATCATCCTATTTATCATATCTTTTAAGAAGCACAAAAAACTGTTTGGTTAAAAATAAAATTTGTTTTGGCAGTTGTTTTTGCAAAAATAATGTATTTATGCTACATATTCTTTGTGTATTTAAATTACAAATAGTTTGATAGTTGTTTTAATATGATACATTTTTTAATGTCCTGTGTGTGTTGAACTTGACTTCTATATTTGCACACATGTGTAACGATGAGAAAGATCAAGTGATGTTTTGTACCTTAAAAGAATATCAATGTTGAATATCTAGTTCATTATTTCTAATACTCATTTACTTCTTGAAAAGCGACTTTGATATATGATATGAATTCAACATATTACATTAAATTATGCAAAAACTTTTTAATAAACGATCAATCTATTGAAAAAATACAATTGTTTTCAGTATCTAAAGCTGTTCATACAAAAACAAGTTGTAACTAGTTATACCCTATAACATCCAAAGATGCTGAGATGCTTATCTCTTGATCTCAAATCTGGACAACAATTTGTGGAAAAATGTACTTTGCTGATGCTCATTATAAAATTACTGTCCTCATTTTTTTTTCCAAAATATAGCTTTGTGGCAACGGTTAACAAATGTCTATTTTAGAAAACATAAACACACACACACAAAAATACTTGTGTTGCATAATGTTTACATATATATCTGCTGAAACAACAAACCTTTTCTTTTCACAAAACAACGTAAACAATCCTTGCTTAACGTTAATACTACTCAGGTGAGCGACCCATGACCCTCTTGTTTTTATTGTCATATTTTTCTTTAAATTCTTTAAGACCAAGAACACAAAATCCTTAAAAAGATTAGCTGTCTAAGAAAGTGTCATCTTTATAGAATTATAAATGCACATTCAGATATGTAGAACATGTAATGCACGTTTACCTTTTGTATTTGAAATAAAATATATAAAAATAATTTAGTATGGAGAAACAATTCGAAAAATGCTAAATTGTAATGAAATGCTAAACATTTGCTACCTTTACAAAATCGAAGTTCAATTGATTCAATTCACCCAATGTGGTTCTTCGTTTTATAACTGCAATATAAATTGAAGAAACATTTCGGTTCCATTATCGATGTACCTGTTTGCAGGCCAGTGTTATTAATTTTTGACAATACCCATAATGATGAATTTAATTTGTGTACCGGTAGTCGGAACCTGCACACTTAGCCAAACGGATTATTTTCCTGCAATTCGCGCAATAAAACAACCTTATACAAGTAGTAGTCCCGCCTTTTGCACCTAAGAAGAGGGACCATGTATACATTTTTATAGACAGAAAATGGTGTGACAACCGGTTTCATTTAAAAGGAAAATAATTTCAATTCATATAACTGAAGATGTATACATGTATATTTAAATACGAGGGCGCATACGGTATTGTGTGAATACTGTTTATATTCCACTACAAGCTTCATTTGAACGAAATATAAACAAACTACAATTTACACGGGATTGCAAAAAACTAGATGACAGAGTTTTAGAATGCATGACAACACCTTGCTCCGTTTTTGCAGTTCAATTTCCAGTTGTAATCATTAATGAAACTTTTAAGTCAATTAAATATTCATTTTTTTATGGAGTGTTTTCTTCTCTTGTCTTCTGTCACTCACCTTAGAGCCAAATGTTTGAGTTCGAAAACTGTATGTTCTGGCTTAATGGCACATTATAGTTATTCCGTTATTTGCACAAAAGTACATGATTTCGACAGGATCAACATGATTTATAATTTAGCAGCAAAATAACATATTACTTTAAACAATATGTTGTGTTGTTTTACATTTTTTATACGATACAGTTCATACCTTATTGTCAAGAAATCTTACGTTTATTACATTTGCATATTTCCACAATTACGTTTAATGTATAAAATACAAATGGCTTACTTAGACAACATAATCTTAAAATGTTTCATTTTAACGAGTTCGATTTGAACACAATTGTAAAATTGAACTCATTAAATCTGTTTGTTTTCTTTCATAAAAAATATACCTGCTAGCGGCAAAAGAAAATATTGCAGGCCGTCAACTGATTCCTATATTCCTATATTTTCCTATATTTTGGAGAATTTTCCCATATTTTGCCAAACCTATATTTCCTATAATTTTTAGCCGGATTTTTTTAGAAAAAATCTCGGCTTATAGATTGATGTTGTCGGGCGGGCGGGGGGGCGGGCGGGCGGGCGGGGGTGGCGGCGTGCTCGAAAATGTTAAAGTTCTTATTTCATGGTATAACTTTGGTATGCTTGGACCTAGAGTCTTCAAACTTGACATGAAGGTTGGCCAGGATTAACAGATGACCACTGGTCATTTCAAGGTCATTCATTTGAAGGTCAAGGTCACTGTGACCTTCAATATAAAAAATGTTAAAGTTGTTATAACTTTGGTATGCTTGGACCTAGAGTCTTGAAACTTGACATGAAGGTTGGCCATAACTAGTTAGTAACCACTGGTCATTTCAAGGTCATTCATTTGAAGGTCAAGGTCACTGTGACCTTGAATGTAAAAATGTTAAAGTTCTTATTTCATGGTATAACTTTGGTATGCTTGGACCTAGAGTCTTCAAACTTGACATGAAGGTTGGCCAGGATTAACAGATGACCACTGGTCATTTCAAGGTCATTCATTTGAAGGTGAAGGTCACTGTGACCTTCAATATAAAAATGTTAAAGTTGTTATAACTTTGGTATGCTTGGACCTAGAGTCTTGAAACTTGACATGAAGGTTGGCCAGAACTAGTAAGTAACCACTGGACATTTCAAGGTCATTCATTTGAAGGTCAAGGTCACTGTGACCTTGAATGTAAAAATGTTAAAGTTGTTATAACTTTGGTATGCTTGGACCTAGAGTCTTGAAACTTGACATGAAGGTTGGCCAGAACTAGTAAGTAACCACTGGACATTTCAAGGTCATTCATTTGAAGGTCAAGGTCACTGTGACCTTGAATGTAAAAATGTTAAAGTTCTTATTTCATGTTATAACTTTGGTATGCTTGTACCTAGAGTCTTCAAACTTGAAATAAAGATTGGCCAGTACTAGAAGATGACCACTGGTCAAATTGATGGAAACTTCAAACAATATGTTACTAATTTGCTAATAAAAAAATTGAGATCAAACTTTCCTAATTGTCAATTCAAGTTCATATTTGTGACCTTAAATGTTATTGTTGTTCATGTATATGCATGCATTCAAAACATAACACAAGGTTTGCTCATGCCTTGAAAAGTACTTACATTTCATTTTGACCTTTGAACAATATTTCAGTAATTTAAGTATTGCATTGACAAAAACACGAAAGGTACTTTCCTGTCATTTAAATCAAAAATCCAGCTTCAATGCGGTCATCTCCGACCGCGGAACTCTTGTCCTATATTTTGTTCTGAAAATTTGCTCTTAAAGCAAACCCTATAAGAAGTAATACTGCCTTTAGATATTTTAATTTACAGCGTAAAAAGCTGTCCCTCCTCTTCCAAAGCATCACCATCTTGCAGGAGTGCTGTTGTACACCATTGTGATATCTATATGGACACCTTTGATGAAGAAAAATACAACCATTTCAAAGGTGAGAACAAATCCTAGCAGATAGTTGTAACAGGGTTTTCCCAGGGATGCTTTTCTGAGGGGATATTTAATGCTCTTCATGATCTTAGATGGAATTGAGCGTATCTACAGGCTTCCAATTCTTTTGAATATTGTATTATTTAAATATTTTAGGGCATTGGAAGTCTTGTAGAAAAATTTAGGAGGCTGTTTAAAAAAAAAGTTTTATTTTCATGTGAATGGTGTTTCGATACAGTTACTTACAACTTAAAAGTCGTTCATACTAACAATATGTGATACACTTACCCTTAGCTTTTGGATGAAGTGTAACTTCATGATAATGTGTGTTATATTAACAGTGAAATAATTCTTAATCATGCCTGGTGTTCAATTAATTATTTTGATGTTCGATTTCAAATATATTTATATGCAGAAGCTGCCAGAAAAATCTTATATTCTGTATGTACATTGTATCATACAGGATGTTTTGGTGTTCTTTTCATGTTCTTAAAACTTTAGATTGAAGAGTGTATAGAAATTTTAATGTGCATAAAATACAGAATTTATATTATATACCATGATATGATACTACATGTATGTGATTCATGTTTTCGGTTTCAATAATTTTATTATCAATGTTATGTTGCACTCTTATGTTAGGTTGTAAAACTATGTTTAATAATGTTCTGTGTTTTGTTTATTGTTAACTATTTTAATAAAAAAATTCAGGTGTCCACATTGATGACCACAGTGTGTTGCTGCATCAGCATATCTGCCTTGGTGGTGAAGATAGGGACTGTTTTGTTAAGTAAAACATGAATTAAATGATTATTTTCGGAAAACAAGTAAGTAAGAAGTTTTCTACATATCTCTAGAACAATACTTTTTCCCATAAAATTCCTATATTTTAACCCTAAACACGCCCAAACCTCCTTTATTTTGATGCAAAAATTCCTATATTTTTTCCTATATTTTCACCTTAAGTCAGTTGATGGCCAGGGCTGGTATTCATAAAGCCCCTAAGGCAAATCTTTACATAAGCTGGATTTAAGGGAAAATTTTAACATTCAATTTTCTATTGAAATTCTAATGGTTTCAGTTTTGTAATGCCAAAATAATGTTCTTCTATGAACATTTTACTTAAATAAACCAATTAAATGAAAAATACACCAAAATGAAAGAGAAAAAGACTTAAGGAATTTTTTATTATTTAGGGAATTTTCTTAAGTTTACCCTTTATGAAAACCAGCCCTGTTATTGATTCAACGTATATGGACACTATTGTCTACCAGTAACGTTTCAATTTATGGTCATGTAAATACAGCGTTGAGTTTGCTAAAATAAAAAAAAAAGATAATTATACATTGTGTTTCTATATGCATATATTTAGTGTAGTGAGCTGCCTTAAATGTACATTTACCATTTTTAGCTCATCTATTTTTTGAAAAAAAATTATGAGCTATTGTCATCACCTTGGCATCGGTGTCGGCGTCGGCGTCCGGTTAAGTTTTGCGTTTAGGTCCACTTTTCTCATAATGTATCAATGCTATTGCATTCAAACTTGGTACACTTACTTACTATCATGAGGGGACTGAGCAGGCAAAGTTAGATAACTCTGGCTTGCATTTTGTCAGAATTATGTGCCCTTTTTATACTTAGAAAATTGAAAATTTTGGTTAAGTTTTGTGTTTAGGTCCATTTTATTCCTTAAGTATCAAAGATATTACTTTCATACTTGCAACACTTACTAACTATCATAAGGGGACTGTGCAGGCAAAGTTATGTAACTCTGACTGGCATTTTGACAGAATTATGTGCCCTTTTTATACTTAGAAAATTGAAAATTTGGTTAAGTTTTGTGTTTAGGTCCACTTTTTTTTCTAAAGTATCAAAGCTATTGCTTTCATACTTGGAACACTCGCTAACTATCGTAAGGGGACTGTGCAGGCAAAGTTATGTAACTCTGACTGGCATTTGGACGGAATTATGGGCCCTTTATACTTAAAAATTTGGTTAAGTTTTGTGTTTTGGTCCTCTTTACCCCTAAAGTATCATAGATATTGCTTTCATACTTAGAACACTCGCAAACTATCATAAGGGGACAGTAAAGTACAAGTTGCATAACTCTGGTTGTCATTTTTACGGAATTATGGCCCTTTTTTGACTTAGTAACTTTGAATATATGGTTACATTTTGCGTTTAGATCCACTTTACTTCTAAAGTATCAAGGCTATTGCTTTCAAACTTCAAATACTTTCATGCTATCATGAGGGTACTGTACCTGGCAAGTTGAATTTTTCCTTGACCTTTGAATGACCTTGATTCTCAAGGTCAAATTATTAAACTTTGCTAAAATTGCCATAACTTCTTTATTTATGATTAGATTTGATTGATACTTTGACAGAACAACTCTTACCTGACATACCACAATAGACTCCACCCAAACCATCCCCCACGCCCCCCCCCCCCCGACGAATCCCCCCCTCATTCCCCCCCCATTTTGTTTTTAAAGATCATTTAATAAATGACCACCACACCCTCACACTATACCCACCCCCCACCCCAAAAAAATAATTTTTTTTCCCCTGGTAGGGTGGCATATAGCAGTTGAACTGTCCGTCAGTATGTCAGTCAGTCTGTCCATCCGTCCGAAAAAAACTTTAACATTGGCCATAATTTTTTCACTATAATATAGCAACTTGATATTTGGCATGCATCAACTTGATATTTGGCATGCATGTGTATCTCATGGAGCTGCACATTTTGAGTAATGAAAGGTCAAGATCATCCTTCAAGGTCAAATGTCAAATTTATGGCGTCTGTCTGTCCGAAAACTTAAACATTGGCCATAACTTTTTCAATATTGAAGATAGCAACTTGATATTTGGCATGTGCGTGTTTATCTCATGGAGCTGAACATTTTGAGTGGTGAAAGGTGAAGGTCAAGGTCATCCTTCAAGGTCAAATGTCAAATATATGGCGTCTGTCCATCCGAAAACTTTAACATTGGCCATTACTTTTTTAATATTGAAGATAGCAACTTGATATTTGACATGCATGTGTATCTCATGAAGCTGCACATTTTGAGTGGTGGAAGTTCAAGGTCAAGGTCATCCCTCAAGGTCAAAAAAAAAAATAAAAAAATTCAAAGCGTCATTCTCATGAAGCTGTACATTTTGAGTGGTGGAAGTTCAAGGTCAAGGTCATCCTTCAAGGTCAAAGGTAAAAAAATAAAATCAAAGCGGTGTTATAATGAAGCTGCACATTTTGAGTGGTGGAAGGTCAAGGTCAAGGTCATTCTTCAAGGTCATTCTCATGAAGCTGCACATTTTGAGTGATGGAAGTTCAAGGTCAAGGTCATTCTTCAAGGTCATGGTCATCCTTCAAGGTCAAAGGCCAAAAAAATAAAATCAAAGCGGTGTTATCATGAAGCTGCACATTTTGAGTGGTGGAAGGTCAAGGTCATCCTTCAAGGTCAAGGTCATCCTTCAAGGTCAAAGGTCAATTTTTTATACAAAATTTTAAAGCGGCGTTCTCATGATGCTGCACATTTTGAGTGATGGAAGTTCAAGGTCAAGGTTATCCTTCAAGGTCAAGGTCATCCTTCAAGGTCAAAGGTAAAAAAAAAAAAACTTTCAAAGCGGCGTTATCATGAAGCTGCACATTTACAGTGGTGGAAGTTCAAGGTCAAGGTCATCCTTCATGGTCAAAGGTCAAAAAAATATATTTCAAAGCGGCGTTCTCATAAAGCTTCGCATTTTGAGTGATGGAAGTTCAAGGTCAAGGTCATCCTTCAAGGTCAAAGATAAAAAAATAAAATATAAAAAAATTCAAAGCGGCGCAATAGGGGGCATTGTGTTTCTTATGAACACATCTCTTGTTTTTATTCAAACATGGTTAAAAAACACAAATATTTATTTTTATTATTTTATTTTTGAAATACTGTCCAACCATCCCACCCAAGAATCCCCCCCCCCCCCCCCCCCCAAAGAAAAATTAAATATTTTGTTTGCATTTTTTTGCAGTTTTGGAAGATAATGTAATGAATGACCACACACCCACACTATACACCCCTCTCCACTCCACCTCTCCCTCCTTTGTGATTGAAATTGAGATAGGTCCCTACACCTTTAAAAAGAAAAATAGATGAGCGGTCTGCACCCGCAAGGCGATGCTCTTGTTGTAGCTGTTACTGCGATGATATAAGAAATAGCAAGTGCATCAACAGTAGTAGTTATAGAATAAGTGGTAGCTATAGAAATAATACGTGATTGTTGTCTGCATTGTAGATAATCAAATAAAAGTGAGTTCGAAATTTTCAGATGAAATGAGGAAACTTGAAACCTGTCTTGCTGCGGACATCGAAACATCCACTATTTACATAAGGCATACAGTCGAAGATACCGAAAAGGAATTAAAAGCATGCAACCAAGATTGTACAAATGAGGTTTTGTCAACAATGAAGAAAACTACTGAGTCTGTAAATAGTGAAATACAGCTGACCGAAACCAATCTTGCTGCGAATATTGAGAAATCCAAAATAGATATTATGACGAGCGTCGAAGGCACTGAAATGGCATTAAAGGATTGTATTTACGATTGTTCTACTGGAGTTGTGTCAACAATGAAGAAACATACTGAGTCTGTAAATAGTGACATAAAGTCGACTTTGCAAGAAATTCGGCATAGCTTAAAGTCCGGTAAGATAAATTTCCTTCTGTACGTTATACGGTATACATTAATCTTACAAACTCAGTCAAGAAATGTGTTTAAGATATATATATAATTGTTGTGAATCAAATGCATAGCTTCATGAAAATTGGTACATAACTCTGTTAGAATAAGGGATGTTTTGACATACTTTCAACAGGTTATTTGCGCTTAATGCACGTATAACAAATTTCAAAATGACATTGCGTGCATTCTTAGTATGATAGATAACGTAAGCTATTAATCCAATGTTTTAACTGAAGAATAAATAAACAACCTAAATTAACCAATTAAGAAGCCTGTTAAATGCTGTCATTTCTTATTTTGAACCTGGAACCTGTTTTAGGTGCAGTTTTGCCAAGTGTGGATAACATAGCCCCTTCTAGGATGCTGGTTATGAATAGCTTCCGCGATCGTATGAAACAGTTTAAATCTGGACATGGTTTTATTCTCTTAACGGATGAAATCGAATTTGTTCAGAATATAGACTGTCTTGGTTTTGTCAACTGGCTTGCTGTCTTTGATTTTGATAAAAGAGGTTGGGAAACTGGTCTTTTATCCCGTATAAAGGATAGGCTCCAACAGAATGCTTATCTTAACCATGTTTGTTGGCAGGATACAAAGTTTTCAATATTGGATGACAAAGTTACGTGGATATCACTTATGGGCATTTCCAATCGTCCAGATACAGTTTTGGACAATGATTTCAATAAGTGGAAACGAAAAGTAAAGGCAAATCTTACGCAGCAAATGAATCAAATAAAGAAATTTTCTGAGCTTTGTACACCTTTAACTGTACTTGTTATTTGGCCTCTAAGTGCTACAAAATATGGACATATTCGGGTCGTCATTGAAACAATGACCGAAACACTTGATGATATAGACGTGGTTGTTGCTGTACCTAGTAATCATCCAAATCCAGATGAATCAAATTTATCCTTACTCAAAGAGTATTACACTATTATTCCAATTGACCTACAAGACGTCTGTAAGGTAATTATGACCCAGTGCAGTCCCAAAGCACATAACAGTCCGACAATTTGTAAGCTTCCTACGAGCGATGGTTTTAATTGTCCGATCATCACAATTGACGATGCAAAGTGGTTACATGAAGACTTAGCTGTATTATATCTAGATAGCTACGAGGATTACAGTATAGAACAATTAGAGAAAGAGGAGAAAATGTTTTATAAGGGTGGAACATTGTCCTGGGCTGCACGATATGCTGGACGATCGACTCATGCTGATATTGAAAGAGACAACCATAAAAGAATATTAAATTACATCAAATCACGACATATACATGTCTGTAAATCAGGGATTATCAAATTATATCACAATCCAGGATCAGGAGGCACGACGTTAGCCCAAAGAATCGTTTGGGATTTAAAGGAAGAAACACCATGTGTACATGTAAAACACAGGCTTGGATCATCCGTTCCGGATATATGCAATAAAATGAAACATTTGCACGACAAGACACATCTACCTATACTTGCGCTATTTGACGGCGAAGATGACCAAAGAGTTGAATCGATTTTGCAGACTTTGCAAAGAGAGAGTGTGTGTATCATTGTTCTCTATATACAAAGATATTGGCCATACATACACTTTAATGAAGAAAATACTAGGAATAATTGTCAGACGTTTTTTCTTCAGAATCACGTTTCATGTCAAGAAGCTAAACTTTTGGAAAGACAACACCGGAAAGATCAGTCATTAAGTAGAGAACAGGAAAGAAGTTTAAGCAAAGTGATATCAAAATGCCTTACAGACAAAGTCAGTTTGTTTGAATTTGGACTTGCAGTACACAGCTATAATTACAACGGATTATCGAAGTACGTAGCTGACTATTTGAAACTTGACAGAAACAAGAATCAACTGCAGTCGTGGCATAAAGCGTTATCGTATTTGTCCCTTGTGTACTTTTTTGGACAGTCGTCTCTCCCATGTCGTCTCTTTGCAGATCTTCCAGGAATGGAACATATTTACTGTATTGATGACTTTCCAATGGAAATGCATGGCATAGTAGTTAGCGATACCAATGACAGGAAACCAAACATGGTGCGTATAAGCCATTACCTTGTAGCGAAGGAAATTCTAAATCAACTGCTTCCCTTCCCCAAACAAACGAAAGAAGATATTTCGCCATATTTATCTGTGGATGCAAAGCGAAACTTAGAGAAAATATCGGTTGAATTCATCGTGTTTGCTAGACGTTCAACTGCCGAACACTCGTCCAGTATGGCTCACATAATGACCAAAACATTTATCACAAGAAATAACAAACAAGTTGGCGAAACTGAGGTGATGGAGAGTAAGAAAAAAAGACCGCAGCTGTCTCCACTTATAGAACAGGCAAGTTCTAAACCACCGTTTACGGAACGGTTCAATATATATCAGAAGCTAACAGAGTATTTTCCAAAGGTAGCACAATTCAAAGCTCACCTTGGGCGGTTGTTCAGTATATGTAGACCAGAACAGGAGGACTGTGCTGAAAAACATTTGTGTACGGCTCTAGAAGAAAGTTTAGCGGAAACACGAGATTTGGTGGAAGATGAAATTTCCAATTCAAAGAAAATAGAATTGATGCACATTTACCACATGTATGGAAGTATGATTAAACGAAAGCTTTCAAAGTATACAGGAATAGCCCATGGAGAATCAAAACGCGTCGAAGATTTTGACAATGTTTCAAAGTTGTTAATAACGGATATTCAAAGAGCATGCTCTTATTTTACTGACTGCAGAAAAGTGACACCTCTTGGAAGCGAACAGTGTTTTTACTACGTAAGTGAAATACATGTCCGTCTTATGTTTTGTGAGTTTGTTAATACCAACAGTGGGTACCAAAATGTACTTGAATTCCTAGACAAAAAGGATAACGAAGCCGCGGATTTCATAAGAGATTCTTGTATTGTGATGGATGAATTGTTTTTAGAGTGTTTTAGTGTGATTGAGCCGGAACATATGGATGATTCAATTGGCAACTGCCAAGAATGGTACTCAACGCTGTTTCAAAGAATTCCGGGTTATTTTATACCAAATATAGCAGATGGGGTTCAATCCCGACGATTGGAGATTGCAAGAATAAAAATGAAATACAGCCAACCAAAGAAGTACGGTGTTTTGGAATTGATCACTAATGCAAATGACATCCAACAGATCGCAAAACGCTACGAAATGAATATTGAAGAATATGAAACCCAAGAAAACCCCAGTGTCACCAAAGTACAAATGAATATGGACTATATGGAGTGGATGTACATTATTCGTCACAAACATTATAATACTCCAGTAGGGATTGAACATGTGCTTCAAAAGGTGGAGTTATGGCATGAAAATGTGCGGTCTCCACAAAGTTTATTTTACCTCTTTGTTTTGAAGAGTCTTCTTGGGTTTGGTTTGGAAAGTAATGGAAGTCATGTCTTACTTATCGAAGCAAAAAAATTGAGAGACAAAGTTTTGAAATATTCAAGACATGTTGCAAAGCCAAAGTACCCAAGGGAGTGGTTGGGGTTACCAAGAGATGACATAAGACGACTTTATCCCGGTCTACGTTTCTTCGGTCAGATAGAAGGCAGAGACATAACAAGTGATGAACATCTGGAAATCCGGAAAGGAACTATTCTACCACCAAATGACAAACTTTCAAGCGGCAATATTGATTTAGACCTGGGTCCAAACAATCGTTTTTCAGTTAGTGTATTCTTTATTCCAGCGCGAACAGAAAATTTGAAGGGACCATTAAACAAAGGGGTTCGTGTTGAATTCGTCCTTGGTTTCAGCCTGTCACACGGATATGAAGCATTCAATGTCAAGCGTATCTCAACCGTCGAGTGTCCTGTTTGCAAGATTGCAATTGAAAAACGAAGCTCAGACAAACAAGTCAAGTGTCAGAAATGCGGGAGAATATTTAAAGTTGGAAGAGTTTCATAGAAAAATGTGATTGGCTTAAGCGATATCCAAGCATACCATTTAAAACATCAAGTATAAAACATATATGACAGTGTTTACTTTGCTTTTATTATACAGACATTGAGAGTCTGGTGTGTGTCATATTTTTATATTCAGTGCACATTATTTTCTAGTAGGTTAACTTATATATATTGGATGTGTGTGAACACTGTAAGGACTTTTACTCTGTTATTAGTACGTAAACTATTGTATTGTATTAAAGTTGACCTTTTTGTTGATGTCTATAGTTGTGTTTATTATACTATTCACGTCATGCCATATAATTTTAAATGTAAAGGTTACTGGTTGAAAAATACGATATTGTATGACTTGTATTACTGGTAAATGTTTGATGGGTGCTGTTGATCTAAACTGCATTTTTGATTGGTAATCCCTTTCGAATTGTGAATTTGAGATTAAGAATTTATTTTATTTTCCTTCGGCAGTCGAACAGATGCATTTGAAGTCCCTTTAATAATTTACATCGGAATATTGATCGGTTAATAAATACATCACATATTTCTAAACATTTTACCGAAGTTATTTCAATTGTGGCATTTGTTCTGGTTATATTATCATGTATGTATAAAGAATTTGTTTAAAAGTTTCCTGTTTATACTGTTTGTTTCTGAAATATATCTCATACTTTAATTGTGTTGAAAACAAGATACGTATGTCATATTAACTGGTTTGTACAATATGTTTAACCGTATAGATTAAAAGCAATAAGTCATTTCGATATATGTATTGGGTTCGAGTTGTGTGTTTTTGCATATTTGAACATACCTTACTATAAACAGTAAGAAAATACTGTTGATATTTTTAGCTCACCTGAGCACAACTTGCTGATGGTGAGCTTTTGTGATCGCCTTTTGTCCGTTGTGCGGCGTCAACATTTGCCTTGTTAACTCTGTAGAGGCCACATTTATTGTCCAATCTTAATCAAATTTGGTCAGAAGATTGGTCTCAATGATATCTCGGATGAGTTAGAAAATAACTAAGTTTGCTTGAAAAACATTGCTGCCAAGGGGCGGGGCATTTATTCTTTTATGGCTATGTATGGCTATAGTAAAATCTTGTTAACACTCTAGATGCCACATTTATTGTTTGATCTTCATGAAACTTGGTCAAAAGATTCATCCGAATAATATCTTGGACGAGTTCGAAAATGATGCCTGTTGGTTGAAAAACATGGTCGCCAGGGGGCGGGGTATTTTTCCTTATATGGCTGTCTGTAGGTAGACAATATCGGTAGACCAGTCTGAATGTCGGTAGACCAGTCCCTTTACGATCCATAACTCATCAACGAATTCACCGATTGGCTTGATACTTCACATGTGCATTGGCCATGGACAGTAGATGACCCCTATTGAAATTGGGGTCAAAGGTCAAGGTCACTATCACACTTAGTGATTTCCGATCAATAACTAGTCAACGAATTGACCGAATGGATTGATTTATTCACATGTGAATTGACCGTGGACAGTAGATGACCCCTCTTGAAATTGGGGTCACTAGGTCAAGGTCACTATCACACTTAAGTGTGAAAATCGTTTCCGATCAATAACTAGTCAGCCAAGTGACCGATTGGCTTGATACTTCACATGTGCATTGGCCTTGGGCAGTAGATGACCCCTATTCAAATTAAGGTCACTAGGTCAAAGCTCAAGTTCACTATCACACTTAGTGTAAAAATCTTTCCGATCTATAACGTGACAACGAATTGACCGATTGGCTTGAAACTTCACATGTGCATTGACCATGGACTGTAGATGACCCCTATTGCAATTGGGGTCAATAGGTCAAAGGTCAAGGTCAATGTTACACATTAAGAGTACAATCGTTTCTGATCAATAACTCGTCAACTGATTCACCGATTGGTTTGATACTTTCCATGTGCATTGGCTTTGGACAGTAGATGACCCCTATTGAAATTTGGGTCACTTGATCAAAGGTCAAGGTCACTGTTACACACTAAGTGTGAAATCGGTTCAGATCAACTCGTCAACTGATTCACCGATTTGCTTGATACTTCCCATATGCATTTGCCTTGGACAGTAGATGACCCCTATTGAAATTGGGGTCACTAGCTCAAATTTCAAGATCACTGTTACACACTAAGTGTGAAATCGTTTCCCATCAATAAATCGTCAATTGATTCACCGATTGGCTTAATACTTCCCATGTGCATTGGCATTAGACAGTAGATGATCCCTATATAAATTTTGGTCACTAGGTCCAAGGTCATGGTCACTGGCACAATAAATAGGCAAAGCGTTTCTGATCAATAACTCGTCAACGAATCTACCGATTGGCTTGATACTTCCCATGCGCATTGGCCTTGGACAGAAGATGACCCCTATCAAAAGTGGGGTTACTAGGGTAAGGTCACTGTCACAATAAGAGTGAAAACTCTTTCCGATCAATAACCCATCAACGAATTGACCGATTGGCTTGATACTTTCCATGCGCATTGGCCGTGGACAGTAGATAACCCCTCTTTAAATTGGGGTCACTAGTTCAAAGCCCTGTTGTTGTTTTTTGTTGTCTCCGACCGCAGAACACTTGTTATAAATGCGTTGTCCACGTTTATGTTACAGTGAAGCGAAAAACTAAAACACAATTATAATGATTGAGACCGTTAGTTTGAAACCAGTCATCTGAACGTTTTATTTTCATAACGCGCGTCCATTTACATTTTAAATCGCAGAGGGAATCGAAGCTCGTGCTGTTTTCACATCAAAACGGCCAAAGACCCCACACATATTGAATATCTTTCAGGAAAAAACTTAAGTGAATGGAAACTGATGCACAAATTCAAACAATTTCCCACGCTTAGTGAGTGTAATAAGAAACTTAGTATTCTCTTCGGGTCCTCACATAATGCAATCTCGGGACCGGAAGTAGGTCGTAAACTTCGAAATGCACACACAAAACAAAACGGCATTGTTAACTGACGCTCGAGACTAATGTTGCGAGATCTTTTCTTTACAATTCATTATTGTATGGTATGCGGTCGCCGAAAACGACTCCGACTATTGTCATTGTCGATAAACAAACGATTAAAATAGCTGCACGATTTAATTAAATAATTTTTCTTCTATCTGTTTTATGCGAACTTCGAATTTTGCATTATTGGAAAACAATATGGCCCCATGCATATAAACCAAGTTTAGATAACGCTGACCCGAGCTATGTGCTTTATATAATGAAATCAATGGTCTTTATAAAATGAAAAAAATGGTCTGTGGGCTGGATCGTTACCGATAGGCAAACTCCTAACAATTGGTACCTATCCGTACTGGTTTAGGCGCTATTCCGGGTGTATTGAAATCTGCGCGGCGGCAATACTAAGAGTTTTGATAAGCGATGCGATAAACCGAGGTAGTGGAGTAGTTTGTAGCATCACCCGCCCGTGTGCCAGATCTTCCTTTCAGAATAGTTCAACAGTTTTAGTGGTTAAAGATAGAGTAATGATGTTGTTTTGATCAAACATCGAATATATCCTGAATCAAAACTATAATACTTCACTACTTCCTGTATCAAGTATTTGACATTTTATTTTCTATTCAGTCACGTGAAATCTCACTGAAGGACAGGTAATTTTGTAAAATGACACTTTAAGTGTGTTTTCTATTAGATTTCATAGACTTTCATTTAATTTTAATCCATTCAACCAATTAAATGAGAGTTAAAGGTAAAAAAAAATGCGAAAACAATGTCCAATCATTTTTCATTTGTTTATTTTGTCCTTGGAACTAAAAATATGGCAATGAAGCATAATTATTCTGCGCATGAAACCGGGTTTGATATTGTTGGTTGTCATGTTTTCATAGTTATTCCGAAAATTTCAATTCATGGTCAAGTTATTATCCGACCTATCTGCTTCATGTAGGCAAGTTAAAATTTTTGTGTGAACCGTTTTAGCAAAAATAAACGCAGATAAAATTCGTTTATTATTGAGCTGACCGTGAAAATCCACGTAGCTTCGATACTTCTTGATCATGGTGCTGTAATGGTAACGGAGTCCAACGATGTCGCAAATTATGTAAACGTTAAACAATATGTAAGCACCGTTAAGAATCAACAAGAGTGTTTCAATCCATTCTAATGTTACCGTGAACACGGAAAAGCTAAGGAGAATGTCGTTGAAATGCTGGTCACAATCGGATGTGACGTAATCGGCACAATGAGTAATATCGTCTGCATGAAGGTTGGCGAATAACGGATACACCCATATCGAGCCTGAAAATGAATCGACTTGTTTATATGTAGCCGTTGCATAGTGGATATGGTGTCCGCCTAGCGACCGGGATGTCACGTGTTTGAACTCCAAGTTGGGAGCATTTTTTCTCTCAAAATCCCCAAGAACTGGTTTTAGTCCCAGGAAACGGACTTGAGAGCGTTTCAAATAAGCATTATGCTGTCGATGAAATCAAGCTAAAATACATAGGTTTCAACTTAAGCGGTTTAAATTAACACTCGTTAACAATGTGCGTTATATCCTGTTATTGAGCATGCGTGTTATTTTGCGCCAGTTGACAATATGAGTTATATGTGTACTAGTTGACAATTCGCATATTTGTACTAGTTTACAATATGTGTTAAATGTGTACTAGTTTATATCTGTAATAGCTGATAATGTGTGTTATATGTTAACCTGTTTACCCTTTGTATATATATGAATTAGTTTTCAATATGTGTTATAGTATAAACTAATCAAAAATATGTGTCATATGTGTATAAGTGTGCGCACAAGTATGCGTGGTAAATAGTAATTAACAAAGCGTGTTAATGAGAAAAAGTTGACAATTCGTTAAAATGCGCATTTTTAGCTCGACTATTATATATGAAATATATATAATCACCTCGGCGTCGGCGTGAGCGCGAGTGTTGGAATGTTAGTTTGCGTACCACCTCAAATATTTGATATATTGCTTTTATATATTGCATACTTCTTACCCAAAATTACCCCAATCTATAAACAAGAGCAGACGACTGTATCAAGCGTTTTGTATGAATTATGGCCCTTTTTCCTCTTAGAATATGCATATTATTGATAAATCTATGGTAAAGTTTGCGTACCACCTCAATATTTTTAGCTCGATTATTATGTATGAAATATATTAAGTGGAGCTATCCTACTCACGTCGGCGTTTGCGTTAGTGTGAGCGTTGGAATGTTAAAGTTTGCGTACCACCTCAAATATTTTCTCCATGTGCCTTGACGTATTGCTTTTATATTTTGCATACTTCTTGACCAACATGACCCCAATCTATAAACAAGAGCAGACAACTGTCTTTTGCTTTTATATTTTGCATACTTTTTATTTACCAACATGACCCAATCTATAAACAAGAGCAGACAACTGTATTAAGAATTTTGTAAGAATTATGGCCCTTTTTAACCAGGTTTTCCGAAGGAAAAAACTGGTTATTAGATTGGCGAATGCGGGCGGGCTGGCTGGCGGGCTGGCGGAATAAGCTTGTCCGGGCCATAACTATGTCGTTCATTGTCAGATTTTAAAATCATTTGGCACATTTGTTCACCATCATTGGACGGTGTGTCGCGCGAAATAATTACGTCGATATATCCAAGGTCAAGGTCACACTTTGAGTTCAAAGGTCAAAAATGGCCATAAATGAGCTTGTCCGAGCCATAACTATGTTGTTCATCGTCAGATTTTAAAATCATTTGGCACATTTGTTCACCATCATTGGACGGTGTGTCGCGCGAAATAATTACGTCGATATCTCCAAGGTCAAGGTCACACTTTGAGTTCAAAGGTCAAAAATGGCCATAAATGAGCTTGTCCTGGCCATAACTATGTCATTCATTGTGAGATTTTAAAATCATTTGGCACATTTGTTCACCATCATGGGACGGTGTGTCCCACGAAAGAATCACGTCAATATCTCCAATGTCAAGGTCGCCACGACTAAAAATAGATTTAAAAAAAAAAAAAAACTTACAAAGGGGGTTAATTTTTTTTGGTCATTTCAAAAGTTCAGTTTGAGTTTTCTCCCTTTATCAGATTTTTTTTTCACAATGAAAACCTGGTTTTGTGACAATTTTGTCCCTTGTTCTACTTAGAATATGCATATTATTGATAAATCTATGTGAAAGTTTGCGTACCATCTCAAATATTTTGTATGTACCTTGACATATTGCTTTTATGTTTTGCATACTTCTTTACCAACATGACCCCAATCTATAAATAAGAGCAGACAACTGTTTCAAGTATTTTGTAAAAATTATATGTAACTCTGATTGGCATTTTGACAGAATTATGGCCCCTTTTATACTTAGAAAATTAAAAAAATTGTTAGGATTTGTGTGTTGGTCCACTTTCCTCCTAAAGTATCATAGCTATTGCTCTCAGACTTGGAACACTCGCTAACTATCATAAGGGGACTGTACAGGAAAAGTTGCATAACTCTGGTTGGCATTTGACGGAATTATGGCCCTTTTTTGACTTAGTAACTTTGAATATTTTGTTAAATTTTGTGCTTAGATCCATTTTACTTCTAAAGTATCATGGCTATTGCTTTCAAACTTCAAATACTTTCTAACTATCATTAGGGTACTGTAACTGGCAAGTTGAATTTGACCTTGACTTTTGAATGACCTTGACTCTCAAGGTCAAATTATTAATTATTGCTTAAATTGCCATAACATCTTTTTTATGAAGATTGGATTCATACTTTGACAAAACAACAATTACCTGACATACCACAATGGACTCCACCCAAACCATCCCCCACGCCCTCCCCCACCCAGATCCCCCCCCCCAATAAAAACACAAATATTAATTTTTATGTCCCCCACTATAGTAGGACATATTGTTTTTGCCCTGTCTGTTGGTCTGTCTGTTTGCGCCAACTTTAACATTTTGCAATAACTTTTGCTATATTGAAGATAGCAACTTCATATTTGGCATGCATGTGTATCTCATGAAGCTGCACATTTTGAGTGGTGAAAGGTCAAGGTCATCCTTCAAGGTCAGAGGTCAAATATATGTGGCCAAAATCGCTCATTTTATGAATACTTTTGCAATATTGAAGATAGCAACTTGATATTTGGCATGCATGTGTATCTCGTGGAGCTGCACATTTTGAGTGGTGAAAGGTCAAGGTCAAGGTCATCCTTCAATGTCAGAGGTCAAATATATGTGGCCCAAATCGCTTATTTTATAAATACTTTTGCAATATTGAAGATAGCAACTTGATATTTGGCATGCATGTGCATCTCATGGAGCTGCACATTTTGAGTGGTGAAAGGTCAAGGTCATCCTTCAAGGTCAGAGGTCAAATATATGTGGCCCAAATCGCTTATTTTATGAATACTTTTGCAATATTGAAGATAGCAACTTGATATTTGGCATGCATGTGTATCTGATGGAGCTGCACATTTTGAGTGGTGAAAGGTCAAGGTCATCCTTCACAAGGTCAAGGTCATCCTACAAGGTCAAACATCATATAGGGGGACATTGTGTTTCACAAACACATCTTGTTATTATTTCATTTTTTGAAAGACAGTCCAACCGTTTGTGCTTACAAATACAGAGGACCCCGTGTTGTTTTATTTTGGTGGAGTCGAAGATTCTACCGGTAATGTAATAATTGATTGCTTTGGTAGCGTGTAGTCCAAACTAGCCGAAAATAACATTATCAACATTCATAAGGGACCGGGAAAATTGAGCAGTGATGTTCGGCTGATCGCAGCTCTGTGTAAATTGCCTTTATTATAGGAAATAGTGACATAAAATAGTGAATATCGGTACTAAGCAGTGGGTAATTGTGTCAATAATACATGGAATAAGTTATTGACCTCTTAAAGTGGACGTAAATAGTGATTGTTAGCGAAATTTTGGAATATTCTGTATCAACAAACTGTCAACAAATTGGATCTTGTAGTGCATTGAGAAGACCCCCGGTCACATTGAAATTATTAGAGATATTGGACCTATTCAACAAACACAGTAACAAATTGGATTAACATTTTACCTGTTGGCAGTGAACCGTTTAATAAACGCAATAGTTACTTTGTTTACCTACCATAATGATTGGATTTTAAAATACTATAATCTGCAATACAGTTACAGTGACAATATAACAATACCCCATTAACTATGAGTAGTAACGGTAAACTTGAGCAAACCAAACTCAATTTCAAGGGAAAAAAGCCCGAGACTAAACCAGCTAACAAAAAACAACGCGCTGACTCAAGTAATAGTACCAATACGAGCATGGACGACCTGTCTAATATAAATACACTGCTCGAAAATATGACTGAGGGGTTAGCGGAATTGAGGGAAGATTTCAAAAGTATGCTAAAAAGAGAAGAGAAAGAAGATCTTATAAAGAACACAGTCTCCACAATAATGAACAAAATAGAAATTACAATGATTAAAACAATCGAAACTGAAGTCACGAATAGGACCAAAATATTAAATGAAAAATTAACTGGTTTGGAATTTGAAAATGAACAGTTGAAGCAAAAGATGTATGATCTAGAGAAAGAAAACACTAAGTCAATAACTGAGCAACAAATTCAAATTGAGAAATACTATGAAACTAGCAGAGAAGCCCTTTAACTGTCAAATTATAACGAACAGTACTCAAGAAAGAACAATGTCAAAATCATGAACATTAAGGAAACATCCGAGGAATCTGAAACAAATCTCATTCAAACCGTCTCAAACATCTTAAAGACAACAGCTGACGTTGACCTGAAACACGAAGACATAATTGCAGTACATCTCATTCCATCGAAAAAGGGGACAACCAGACCGATACTAATTAAATTAAACAAGAAATATCTTTAAAAAAGATAAACGGCGTTGATAGTTCAATGAATGAGATCAATGATAGCGAATGTCTTTTTCTGTGCAGTTCTTAGCTTCATCACACGCAGTAAGGGTTGTTACGCGGCGTTTTCGCGGCTTATTTTACATTATTACATATTGCTGGTCATAAACCTTTAGATACAAAACAGAAAACCAAAAGAAGAATGGAAGTTAAACTCAAACATATGAGTCAACCAGTATCACGCGAAGTATCCGTTTTTATATGCGCGTTCTTCGAACAAACCTGTTTTAGTGGTTTGTCGGACATTGCTATATGATTCGATTATTAACAGTTTCGAGAATCATCGCGCTCATGCTTAATACAATAGTCAATATGGTGGAATAATTATTGTTAAATTAATCTAAAATAATATTTATCATTGTATTGTTGAAAACACATTAATAATCTATTATTTACATATCTTAATTTAATTGCTGAATATCTTCATTTAACATATTTCTATTCTAAAGAAAATTCCAGGTCACCTAGTTCACGGATAGAGTCTTTATTATATAACGATTATTTTACTGGCTGCGAACTCCGGTGATGAACTGTATATAAACTCTGACTTTCACACACTGGCCGCGAATTGACCCGATACCTCGCGGGTTGAAATGCAATGCATTAAAGTGAGGCCTCGCTTCCACTGCTCTTTATACTTTTACATGTTGACATGAATATGGAAGTAAGTACTAAATATGAGAACATAGCCTTTAGTACGAACGCTTTTGCGCTGGTAATTTTCTGAAAATAAAAGGTGCACGCACAAACTGTATTTATGTCGAGAATTGATTGTTAAACTGTTATATCTATTGAGCCACTTCATTAGAGATACAATTGTTTCATGCAGTATCACAGTGTTACAAAGACGCGGATAAGTTTCCAATGTTTTGGTGTAATACTCAAATCAGCCAACGGAATAAATAAAGTGTATTCATTCGTACCTAGCCGCGGGAAATTTTATTTGAATATTATTGGACACTTACAAAGGTCAGGTCAGGTGAAAAGCTGGCTTAATACAGCACGCCGAAAAACAACAATGCGAAATCTGCCATCATGAAGAAACGTACTCCAATGAAAACAAAAGGGTACAAGCTTGTAGATGATGTTACAAAACGAAACCAATGACTAATTAGCAGGCTTCTCCTTCATCCGGACATCAAAAACGCCTGGTTCTTTAACGGTGCGGTATTCGGGCAAACCACCGCAGAGCAAAGAATCAAGTTCGACATATTTGACAATATAAACGACACTATCAGTGATTTCCGGAACCGGAGCAGGAAATTTTAGACGGCATTCAGTGTTTTAAAATGGTTGAAAACGATGGCATTATGTTCACAGAAGGGTATCCTACACAACTGTGGAATTTTTACTTCTCTACCTTTTATGCGGTATGAAATGTATTTTATTACCCAGCTGTCTACTATACTGTCTCTTACAACGATATTAAGCATTGTTTCGTTCCTTACGCAAAATAAACTTACTTACCGTTCTATAGCAGAGTGGAACCAACTTGGCTGTTGTATTACATTTTTAAGCTCATCTATTTTTTGAAAAAAAAGTATGAGCTATTGTCATCACCTTGGCGTCGGCGTCCGGTTAAGTTTTGCGTTTAGGTCCACTTTTCTCAGAAAGTATCAATGCTATTGCATTCAAACTTGGTACACTTACTATCATGAGGGGACTGGGCAGGCAAAGTTAGATAACTCTGGCGTGCATTTTTACTGAATTATGTGCCCTTTTTATACTTAGAAAATTAAAAATTTTGGTTAAGTTTTGCGTTTAGGTCCACTTTTTTCAGAAAGTATCAATGCTATTGCATTCAAACTTGGTACACTTACTTACTATCATGAGGTGACTGGGCAGGCAAAGTTAGATAAATCTGGCATGCATTTTGACAGAATTATGTGCCCTTTTTATACTTAGAAAATTGAAAATTTTGGTTAAGTTTTGTGTTTAGGTCCATTTTATTCCTTAAGTATCAAAGCTATTGCTTTCATACTTGCAACACTTACTATCATAAGGGGACTGTGCAGGCAAAGTAATGTAACTCTGACTGGCATTTTGACAGAATTATGTGCCCTTTTTATACTTAGAAAATTGAAAATTTTGTTTAGTTTTGTGTTTAGGTCCACTTTATTCCTACAGTATCAAAGCTATTGCTTTCATACTTGCAACACTTATTAACTTTCATAAGGGGACTGTGCAGGCAAAGTTATGTAACTCTGACTGGCATTTGGACGGAATTATGGGCCCTTTATACTTAGAAAATTGAAAATTTTGTTAAGTTTTGTGTTTTGGTCCACTTTACCCCTAAAGTATCATAGATATTGCTTTCATACTTGGAACACTCGCAAACTATCATAAGGGTACAGTAAAAGGACAAGTTGCATAACTCTGGATGTCATTTTTACGGAATTATGGCCCTTTTTTGACTTAGTAACTTTGAATATATGGTTAAATTTTGTGTTTCGATCCACTTTACTTCTTAAGTATCAAGGCTATTGCTTTCAAACTTCAAATACTTTCATGCTATCATGAGGTTACTGTACCTGGCAAGTTGAATTTTACCTTGACCTTTGAATGACCTTGACTCTAAAGGTCAAATTATTAAATTTTGCTAAAATTGTCATAACTTCTTTATTTATGATTAGATTTGATTGATACTTTGACGAAACTACTCTTACCTTACATACCACAATAGACTCCACCTAAACCATCCCCCGTGCCCCCCCTATATTTTTTTTTTAAGATCATCTCACAAATGACCACCACACCCTCACACTATACCCCCCACCCCCACCCCCAATTTGTTTTTAAACGGTTAAAAAACACAACTATTTATGTTTATTATTTTATGTTTGAAATACCGTCCAACCATCGCACCCAAGAATCCCCCCCCCCACCCCCCTCCCCCCACCCTAATCCCCCCCTAATTTTTTTTTTAAGATAATCTCACAAATTACCACCACACCCTCACACTATACCCCCCCCCCCACCTCAGCCCCCCGATTATTTTTTTTTGAAACGGTTAAAAAACACAAATATTTATTTTTATTATTTTATGTTTGAAATACCGTCCAACCATCGCACCCAAGAATACCCACTCCCAGCCCCCCCCCCCACCCCCCGACCCCCCCCCCGATTTTTTTTTTGCATTTTTTTCGCATTTTTGGAAGATAATGTAATAAATGTCCACACCCCCACACTATACACCCCTCTTCACTCCACCCCTCCCTCCTTTGTGATTGAAAATGAGAGTCCCTTCACCTTTAAAAAGAAAATAGATGAGCGGTCTGCACCCGCAAGGCGGTGCTCTTGTTTTAACATATAATCTCTCTTTACAACCTTGTATAGTAAATACAAACATTGGTTTTGGTCCTAATTAAAAAATAATATTTTATTGTATATATCGAACATATTTGTGACCGATCGATACAATTTGTAACGTATCTTCTTTTCTTTAAAAACCTAATATAGACAATACAAATAAAGACGTTCAGTTTTCTACGTAAGAGGTTGTGTTTTATGTGTCGCATATTCCATCGCATGTTCGTCAAAAAGTCAATTATTGTTAAAACTATTGCAGACTCTAACCTTTTATCTTGACTTATATATCTATTATCTAATTGAAATATAAAAGACGTAAACTGACGAGAAATTCATGGCATACGGCGTTTTCCTTTTTAGCACAACCTTCTGTTTTCTCAACGCATTATATTCTTTAGATGTTAAGCCCAATTGTTATAAACTAAATGACTTGCTTATCTCTCGGTTAACTCCTTGATTTTCCCCGTGGTTCACGTGCATAGCTGGTCAGTTTAGTAACAGTTAAATTACGGCTGTTTTAAACGATTTATGCTTTACATGCTTGTATTTTCAATTATTATAAAGTACCACAACGTCTAAAACATTAAAATACATACTTAATCATTAATTCTTTTTAAGCGAGACAATATTAAATATCGCTTGTTAAAAACTATATTGTCAAATCGTGATTCTTGATTATCTGCAAGCATTATGTATCCGTGTATGTTTTCTCAACGAATTACGAAATGGAACACCTCCTCAATCACCACAATTTATAATAACAGTAAAAATATAGGGCGGGAAATAAGTAGTTTGTGCCGTTCAATTAGTTATGCTTTTTTCTCACTTTAATGCTAGAGTGCTTTTTGATAGCTTTTGATTTCTTCTCTGTTTAATTTTTGCTTAATTTATCTGAAATTTTTTCTCAATAAATATTGAAATTATATAGCCTCTAGATAAAGTATCCATGCCCAAAACGCATTATTGACCACAACTGACACTAATTATTAGCATAGGATAGATGGTATAAACAGAAGGGACTGGTTTCTATATGAAAACGTATTTCTAATCTGAGAAAAATAGCTCGAGATCGATGCGACGTATACTGAGTTTCCTTATTCAAAGTCACAATGCATGCCCACCTGAATAGTATAGCCTGTTCCAACTAGTTGAAAGCAAATAACACCTATTAATTGTATGTGGTACGTGTATACATGTGTTTTGTTTGATGAATAGCTTAGTTATGATTTTAAACTTTTGTCGCTAGTCGTTTGCATAACTAAGCTTTCACTTTATCTGTGTAACTTTGTATTTTCCGATGTAAGCCAAAAAGCTGAATTTAACTAAAAAGCTTTTTAAAGGACTTAAAACATGTTTTTTGTCACTAGTCCTTTGCATACCTAAGCATTCACTTTATCTGTGCTACTTTGAATTTCTGATGTAAGCCAAAAAAGCTGAATTTAAATAAAAAGCTATTTTAAGGATTAATGTTTGCCAAAAAAGCGCGATATTAATAATCTATAAAATAATGGTAATTATATTTTATCTAAACAATACAACCTGTTCCAACAAGCTGAAAGCAAATAGCACCTATAAACCGCATGTGGTACGTGTTTACACGTTTTTGTTTGATGTATAACTTAGTAATGATTTAATACATGTCTTTTTGTCGCTAGTCATTTGCATACCTAAGAATTTACTTTATCTGTGTTACGTTGTATTTCTGATGTAAGCGAAAAAACTGAATTTGACTAAAAAGCTATTTCAAGGATTAATGTTTGCCTTAGAAGCGCGATTTTATTAATAAATGTAATGATATTTTACTTTTTGTTAAAACTAAGCACTTCTTTAAACAAATTAAACAAATTAATTCATGCGGACAGTCTATGATATATACACAGTTTATTTTGACATTGTGTTGAAACAATACTTATTAAACAGAATCTGTCATACCACAAAATGCAATTATATTACTTTATTGTCTAACGTGTATGTTATTTACACTTACATTGATATTATGTTTTTGACAAACATCTGTTTAAACACCATCAGGTATATCAACAGTTGTATTTGTATTGTTTTCATGTTTTAACTCTTTTATCTATACAAACTAACAATGATATTGGGTTTATAAATACTGGTAAACCAGAACCCGGCTTATCACCAAATACATTGTTTTTTCCTTTTAACCTTTTTCTGTTACAGATATAGCATAAATATGTATATTCAAATTATGAATAATCCCTTAAATATGCAATATAGCTAAAACATAGAATATCCATATTACTTTTCTATGTATACATAGTTAACATTGATATTGTGTTTATCAATATTTGTTAATCGAAACCCGGCTTATCATTTGCACTTGCATTGTGTGTTTTTTTATAACTATTATGTAATGGATATAATACAAATATGTACATACATTTTAGGTATAAATTCTGAAGTATGTTCCTTTGTTAAAACCTACCATATACCTTTTATAATATCACCTTTATTATGTATATACATAAACCTACAAAATATTTCGTATAACTCATATCCATATTTTTTGTTTTTAAATTCCATTTTGAGAACATTAGATACCGATAATTTATGTCTCATATTTAGGGCAATTTACCTTGCACAAGCACATTTGCTTGTTTTTGTTTATTTCACATGTTGTATTTTATATTTTCTCTGTTTGTATGTTTTTTTGTTTGTATGAAGACACAGTGTATTTTGTACATCATTTGTGTATATGTATATATCTTTACAGTAGAGAAACCAACTGGGCATGTTTTAAAACAGAAACTAACTGGACAAGCACACACAAATTAACATTTTCATCACCCTTCACCTCTTTAAATGATTAGATTATGTACTTTGAATGTAAAAGGGCTAAACAATAAAGACAAACGCATAAAAATCTCTAAATGGTTAGACGAAAAAAAAATTAGTATATGCCTATTACAAGAAAGTCACTTGACACATACTTTAGCACAAACCTTAAAAGATGAATGGGACGGAGGCATCTATCTCAGTGGACAACATACTTATAAACAAGGCATTGCCTTTCTGATAAAAAATAATATAGGGATCACAGTCGATAACTTTAACGAAATAATAATTGGCAGACAAGCAAGTATAGATATCAAAATACACGAAACACAAATAACATTAATCAACGTTTACGGCCCTAACATAGATGACTCCACTTTTTACGAAACATTGCAATCCTTTATAATCAATAACCAAGATAAAAACATTATAATCGGTGGTGACTTCAATACTGTTCTAAACCCATTATTAGATAAAAAAGAAGGGAAATCTTTATACTCATCCTAAATATAGAAACATTTTAAATAACATAAATGAAAACTACAATATGATAGACATCTGGCGTACAATATATCCAAACGAAAGCAAATTCACCTGGCACTCAAACACAAAACCAACAATATTTTGTAGATTAGACTATTTTTTTTATATCTGAGTCTCTTTGCAACATTATTGACACATGTAACATAAAACCAGGATTTATGACTGACCACTCTCTGGTTGAACTTAAACTGCACAATATACAACCTAAAAGAGGCCCAGGATACTTTAAAATTAACAACAGCATCTTATTAGATACACAATATCAAACACAAATAAAACAGGAAATATTACATACATTTCAAAATAATAAAAATGCAAACCCAAACACCTTATGAGAAGTAATTAAAGGAAATATACGTAACACAACAATTAAATACACATCATTTAAACAAAAAGAAACACACAAACTTGAAACTGAAACCATCAAAACCATTGACACTTGAAAAACAATTGCATCAAACAAACACAAATGATACCACCGACATTGAAAATGAAATAACATTAAAAAAACAAATATTAGATGGAATCTATCATACACATTATAATGGAATAATACTAAGAGCGCGTGCACAGCATGTTGAACACAATGAAAAAAATACAAAATACTTCGCAAAAATTGAAACACGTAGAAGTGAACAAAAAACTGTACACAAATTAGTAGTCAATAGCAAAGATATAACAAACAGAACTCAAATACTAGAAGAACAACGTTTATTTTTCGAAACCCTCTATAAACGAAAAAATGTTGAAAATAACAACCTTTTTAAAAATACACATCACGCTTTAAATCAAAAAGAAAAACTATTGTGTAACGGATTACTAAATGAATATGAATGTGGATTAGCACTAAAAGAAATGCAAAATAACAAAAGTCCAGGATCTGATGGCATCACCATTGAGTTTTATAAAATATATTGGAATGATATCAAAACACATTTAGTTAATTCACTAAACTGTTCATATAATAATGAAAACCTAACTACGCTTCAAAAATAAGGTATAATATCACTCATTCCAAAACCTGGAAAAAACTTAGAATCCTTATCGAACTGGCGCCCAATAAGTTTACTAAACAATTATTATAAAATTGCAACTAAAAGTATAGCAAACAGAATAAAAAAAATATTACCATCAATCATTTCAAAATCTCAATCTTGTTTCATAAAAGGACGTTACATTGGTGAAAACGTTCGTCTTATCCAAGAATGCATAAACTATTTCAATAATTCAAATAATCCTGGTCTAATATTCTTTGCAGACTTTGAAAGGGCATTCGATTCGCTTGATCATTCATTTATGTTCTCTTGCTTAGAAAATATTCACTTTGGTGAAAGTCTCATTCAATGGGTCAAACTATTCTATACCGATATTAACAGTATAATCATTAACAATGGCTTCTTTTCAAACAGTTTTAACATCGAACGAGGGGTTCGACAAGGATGTCCACTCTCATCATCGCTATTTATTATTTGCATCGAGTATCTATCACATCACATCCAATCAAATAAACACATAAAAGGCATATCACTAGAACCTGACGAAGAAATCAAACAGTCCCTATTTGCTGACGATGCAACTTATTTTTTAAACGACAATTACGATTCTTTCTATAACTTAATAGAGTCGCTAACCCTTTACGGAATGACATCGGGTCTTAAACTAAACAAAAGTAAATGTACTGTGCTACGAGTAGGTAAATTAAAACAAAGTAATGTCCAATATAAAAAAGAAATGAAATTTAATTGGACATCCGATGAAGCCACAACGTTAGGAATTACTTTCACAAATAATGAAAAGGATACAGTTCTTAAAAACATACTACCTAAATTACAGAATTTTAAAAACTGCTTAAAATCATGGCATCACCGTAAACTTACACTAATCGGAAAAAACACAGTATTGAAAACGTTTGCACTTCCTAAATTAATTTATGTATTAACAGTTCTCCCAAACCCACCAAATGATGTTATTAACGATATAAAATCAGCAATATTTAATTTCATTTGGGACGGTAAGCCTGATAAAATAAAACGAACTCAGTTAATTCAATCTGTAGAAAATGGAGGTATCCAATTAACGAACATTGACTCATTCTTGAATGCAATCAAATGCAGCTGGGTTAAAAGATACCTAGATAATACAAATACGAGTAAATGGAAATTATTCTACCAGAAAATCCTAAAAAAATATGGTGACTCCTTACTCTTTGAATGTAACATCAGCAATACTATCTTACATGAAATTGCAAACGCAAACATATATCTGTCTGATGTTCTATCAGCATGGAGTGATGTCACTCACAACCTAGAAACCCAAACCAGCAGTAAAACTATTTTATGGAACAATAAAGACATAACATCAAACAATAAGACGTTTTTCTATAAAGATTGGTTTGAACAAAGCATTAAATATGTCGAACAATTATATGACTACAGAATTAAGGATTTCTACTCTTTTGATGATATATGCTACATATACGGAATACCTTCAAATAACTTTCTGAAGTACTACACACTAATCAAAAGCATACCCATACATATTAAATCTGAAATCAATACAAATAATACACCATGTACTCAAACAACATTCGTAGAAAACATACTTGGAAGAAAAAACAAAACGAATAAAATATTTTACACACTACAAATTAAAAACCCTACAGAAAACTTCAAAACCCAAAATAAATGGCAAGTCCTTTTCGGAGAACATGAACTTAATTGGAAACACATATTTACCATGCCATATAAAGCAACTATTGAAAGCACACTGAAAAATGTTCAATATAAATACATCCATAGAATTATAGCTACAAATAAATATCTCTTTAAATGCAAATTATCTAACTCAAATCTGTGTGACTTTTGCGGTGAAAACATCGAAACTATAGAACATCTTTTTTGGGAGTGCAAACACATCCAGCCTATTTGGAATCAATTAGTATCTTTTCTTGAACAACAGCAACTAAATGTTAAACTATCTTTCTTAAATGTAAGTTTCGGAATTTACTCATTGAAATCAATAGACTGTAATAATATTGTGAATTTTATTCTTATATTGATGAACTATTTTATCTTTAACATGAAGTACAAAAAACAAGTACCAAATTTTAATTGTTTTGTCCATAGTCTTAAACTAAAAATCCAGATTGAGAAAGAAATAGCCCTCAGTAATGACACATTACAAATCTTTGAACAAAAATTGAATCGGATTAAATTCTCATACTGTTTGTCCACTTATATGCATTTCACTCTAATGTTTATCTTTCTAAAATATTTTTTTTCAATCTTATCATTGTGAATATACAACAAAACACACAAGTCCAGTATGCTTTCTTCCCACTTTATACAACTCATCATTTTTCATAACTATTCTTCTGTTGTTCTTTTCTTTTCTCCTTTAAAAAAACAACACCTATCACAAACAACCAAAGAAAAAACATATTAACCCATTTTTTTAATTTTTTTTTTAATTTTAAGGAAACCAAAAAAAAGTATATATATTAGCATATCTTGTATAACATGTCTGAACTTTATTGCTTTGTACAATCACTTTGTTGTATGATCATATACATGTATACATTGTATGTATTATATTGAATAAAAAAAACTATTTAACTTTAAAGGGGTCTTTTCACGTTTTGGTAAATTGACAAAATTACGAAAATTGTATCAGATTCGCAACTTTTCGTTGTAGTTATGATATTTGTGAGTAAACAGTAATACTGAGCATTTACCATGCTCTAAAATGTTCATTATATGCATCTTTTGACGAATTAGAAACCTGAAAATTATAAAGCGTTGCAACGCGAAACGATTGAATAATTTTTAGAGTTTTGTTGATGTCGTTAAATTTTGTGATTGCTAATCAAAAGTATAAAATACATCACTAATTGAATGAGCACGGTTGGCCGAGCGGTCTAAGCGATAGACTTATACTCCAAGGGAAGTGGTTCGAGCCCAGTTGAGGGTTACTTTTTTTCTTTAATTTATTTCTTGTTTTTTTTTACTGGAGCTTTTTAGATGAAATGTTTACAATTATCAATATAAAGCATTTAATTACCAACTTCAAATACATGCCAAAATCTTTGAAAAGGTCCCTTTAATATACGACGAAGAGTACAAAAAAATGGCACACCACAAGTTGGAAAAATGATTTGATGCGTAGTCACCAAAAGATACAACGTAATAGTATTATTGTATATAAGTATACATAAATCATTGCAAATAAATAATAGGAAAAATAAAACTCCATAAACGTTAGCAATAATGGAATCTTATACTAGACAAGTAACCAAGGCAAAAACTAATGCCAATACAAGTCTTTGCCAACAGTGATTACATATAAAGCAAAACGTGTTTTGAAAGGTTAAGTATAAAGCACGTGCTCTTGTGTAAATATATATTTTTTTAAATTACGAGAACAAGCTTTTATATCAAGCCATGTTTGAGATTCGCTCATCAGTATACAGGTTTTAACACATTATGTTTAGGGTTGACCGTAACAATGTTTAGCCCAGATTGGCGTGCGGCATTTCTAATGATTAGTTTTGTGAATGACTAACTCGCAGTAACATATTGCCAATTGCATTTTCTTTCCGGTACAGCTCGACTTATTTATGATTTTACAGCGGCAATGAATTCAGACTTACAAATGCCACTCATATCAATCAATTTACCATTGAAAATTGACGCAACACATAAAGCAAATTGGTACCATTCAATGTCTTCAATATTTTGCGTTCAATGACTTAGATATACTTAACCAGCACTCATAAATGAATACAATTATTTTGGCTTGAAGATTTTGTTTCCACAATGTCGGAGTTTCCCGATTATTTATATATCAAGCAACTGTTATTAGCGATTCCAACAAACATATCCGCATCATAGCCTGTGATATTGTCACCTTAAATAAAGAGATGACATATGTTTTTTAGAAAATACATTAATACTTAAAAATAACCATACTTTGTATCAACAAACGTATATTACAAAAAACTTGATGGCGCTTGTACAGTTGAACGGTATGTATGTTATATACATATATATATATAGAGAGAGAGAGAGATGTTAATATCCTTATATATATATATATATATATATATATATATATATATATATATATATATATATATATATATATATATATATATATATATATATATATATATATAATTTATATATATATGTGTGTGTGTGTGTGTGTGTGTGTGTGTGTGTGTGTGTGTGTGTGTGTGTGTGTGTGTGTGTGTGTGTGTGTGTGTGTGTGTGTGTGTGTGTGTGTGTGTGTGTGTGTGTGTGTGTGTGTGTGTGTGTGTGTGTGTGTGTGTGTGTGTGTGTGTGTGTGTGTGTGTGTGTGTGTGTGTGTGTTGTGTGTGTGTGTGTGTGTGTGTGTGTGTGTGTGTGTGTGTGTGTGTGTGTGTGTGTGGTGTGTGTGTGTGTGTGTGTGTGTGTGTGTGTGTGGTGTGTGTGTGTGTGGTGTGTGTGTGTGTGTGTGTGTGTGTGTGTGTGTGTGTGTGTGTGTGTGTGTGTGGGTGTGTGGTGTGTGTGTGTGTGTGTGTGTGTGTGTGTGTGTGTGTGTGTGTTGTGTGGTGTGTGTGTGGTGTGTGTGTAGTGTAGTGTGTGTGTGTGGTGTGTGTGTGGTGTGTGTTGGTGCGTGCGTGTGTGTGTGGTCTCTGTGTTTGTCTGTGTTCCCCGGCTCTTCCCCTCTCTCTTTCTCCTCCTTCGTTGCCCCCCTTCCCGCCCTGCTCTTTGCTCTTCTTGTTTCTGTTTCCCTTCCTCCATTTTAGCTGGACTATTATATATGAAATATATATAGTGGAGCTATCCTACTCACCCCCGGCGTCGGCGTTAGTGTCTGCGTTAGAGTGCAAATGTTAAAGTTTTCGTACTACCCCAAATATTGTCTTTGTCCCTTGACATATTGCTTTCATATTTTGCATACGTGTTGACCAACATGACCCTAACCTATAAACAAGAGCAGACAACTCTATCAAGCATTTTGTCATAATTATGGCCCCTTTTCCACTTAGAAAATGCAGAAAATGTTAAAGTTTTCGTAATACCCCATTTATTTTCATTGTCCCTTGACATATTGCTTTCATATTTTGCATACTTGTTAACCAACATCACCCCAACCTATAAACAAGAGCAGACAACTCTATCAAGCATTTTGTCATAATTATTGCCCCTTTTATACTTAGAATATGCATATTATTGATAAATCAATGTTAAAGTTTGCGTACTACCCCAAATATTTCCTATATCCTTTGACATATTGCTTTTATATTTTGCATACTTGTTTACCAACATGACCCCAACCTATAAACAAGAGCAGACCACTGTATCAAGCATTTTTACATAATTATGGCCCCTTTTACACTAAGATAATTGAACATTTTGCTTAAATTTCCATAACTTCTTTATTTATGATCACATTTTATTATTACTTTGACAAAACAACACTTACCTGAATACCACAATGGATTCCACCCAAACAATACCCCACGCCCCTACCCAGAATCCCTTCCCCCCCCCCCCAACTTCCCCCCTCCCAATTTTTTTTACATCATCTAATTAATTACCCCATCCCCCACATTATACCCCCCCCTCTAACCCCCCTACCCCCCCCATTTTTTTTAAACATCATCTAATAAATTACCACACCCCACATTATACCCCCCTCTCACCCCCCCACCCCCCCAAAAAAAAAATCAGTTAATTTTAAAAGATCGTCTAATAAGTTATTGAATATGAACAATTTCCCCATGATGGCTTACGTTATAATGTCAAGCACTCGAATAGTCGAGCGCGCTGTCCTCTGACAGCTCTTGTTATAACGTACCATTATGAATACTCTATTTTATATTTATGTTTGACCATGAGCTGTTTTATACGCAAAACAAAAACACAAACGTCCGTTTCTTGGGGATATATATATAATGGCAACAAACACCGGCGGTATTTTCAAACGTTCATAGTTTGATTGGTCTTTACTACGCCGTTTGATTAGAAACACTTTTCCCCAGATTTAAAACGAAAGCAATAAAAAAAACGCTATTGATGAATCATAATTATTGTGCAATTCGAAGATTTTACTATCACTATAAAAGCCGGTACCCTGTGTGACTTGTGACTTTACTTACACCTATATCCAAGTGTCTGCACAGTGTCCAATATATGCGTTTGACTTCACTTACACCTGTATCAAAGTGTCTGCACAGTGTCCAATGTATGCGTGTGACTTCACTTACACTTATATCAAAGTGTCTGCACAGTTTCCAATGTATGCGTTGTGTAAGGCAAATACTCGGTACACAAGCCGGTGTTCTTGCAACTTTTTGCACATGCACGTGTTTCAACATGCTATTTCACAAATCGATCCGTAATAACAATGTCTACAAGCTGAGCACGATGTTCCATTGGTGTACTCGGTATAATATTGTATACACGGACTTCTACAGGTTGGCCCATAGCAGCCAGGCTTGCATTTACATGCGCCGGTGGTTTAGTCGCAAATGTCTTGACAATATGGCGAGCACTCTGAATTGTAGTTTGCAGAATAAAACCCGTTCTTACACGGCCATGCACCATTGTTAATATCACACGTACCGTTTATGCATCCAGTTCCACAAGGGTAAGAACAGGATGCGTTTCAATAGCCTTGCTTTCAAGACCGACATACATTATCTGAATCACATGCCATGCAGTAAGAGGGACAACATTTTAAACAGTACCGCTTGATGAGGTAGTAACCTTAGATGCAGCTAGAACACTCTTTGCCTGTGCAAGCTACATGTATTACACTTATGAATAAAGAATAGAGAGATCAATATAACTACTGTCAGCGTATGAATATATGCAGGCTACTCCTGGTGATAATGTCCTCAACAGTATGTTCAGCATTATAGAATTGATAGAGGCAGTTAATGCTAAGTTGAACTCAAAATTAAAGCAAATTATGAATGTTCCAATTTAAAAGATATTCTTTATTCTAGTACTTGGTGATTACAGGTCAAAGTCACGATTTTGTTTCGACACCATAGACATAGACATGTTTTTTTAGGTAATATAGGCCACTGGCCCAAAATACAGCATTTACATGAAAATATGTCAAACACCGCTACTCCGTAAGGCTACAATAACCGAATAATAACTTCAAAATAACCTGTAGATAGCGTTTCATAGAGAAAAATACGGTTCTGTTTTTGGCATGTATAACCATATAAGTCGAGCATAGTTTATCAAATTTCTACCAAATGGTATGTCTTTAAGGAGGTAAGGATATGTTAAATACTGCCCCTTCATTATCCAGTTATAAATTAAAAAGGAGCATCCTATGGTTTCACCGCCTAAGATTGCGAGCTGTTTTTGTACATTCCGTTTTAGTTTGGATGACTGTTAAATTGATCATCTGTTCGAATGTGCATACATTAAGTACTCTAAATAATAATTTTAAAATTAACGCACATGAATTCTAGCTGAAATTAGTATGTATGATTTATATTTCTAAAAAACTCAAATTCTCTGAATGTTTAGTGAAGGGTTGGAGGAGATTTGGGTACAGTTCTAAACTTGTGAGGAATTATTTCATCAAACAAACTGACAATATAGATTGCAATAGATGCAGGATTCACGTGAAAGCAATAAAAGCGCACCAGTTTTTCTTAAAAACACTTTCTTTAGAAAGAATGTTTCTAAAGAAAATATATTAAAATGGAAACTCTCAAAATGGAATCACTTTAAATGGGATAAACATTTGTAAATAAAATATCTCTTAATAGAATATCTCTTAATAAGTCTATATATAATGGATTTTATCTACTGTTGAATTTCTCTTAATGGAATATCCTTAAAAGGAATATCTCTTAATTGAATATATCTTTTTGAAATCTGAAAAGAAAATTGCATAATGAGTTGCAAAACCATATGCGATATCCAAAATATGTTAAGCAACCGTATTGAACGTATATCTGATTTTTAACTGAATGCATCGGTCATTACATAAAAGAAAATCCGCGTTTTTTGTGTCGACGAATGTACACCAGAGAATGAATGTGTGGCTAAACACATAGTATAATTGTGACCCTTTTTGATATAATACGCGTGAGTATTTTATCTATACATCTCAACAATTATACGCCTTCGAATAAGAGCTAGAGCTTTATATTGCTAAACATGTTTTGCATATTGTATATAACATTCACTTTCTTATCAATGTCGCTGTATAAACATATCACGCTTTTTACTACCAGCCATACAAATCAAATAATCCAGTTGGCTTATATGTATGTATTATATATAGAATATGGCTGAAGGTAAAAATCATTGAATGCATAATCATAAATTCATAACTTTCATTTTAAAAAGGCGAACAAAAAATACTGAGAAATGTATACATACAACAACGAGAGTTGTTACCCGAATTAGCACTTTAACAAGATAATTACGGCAAAGATGTTAGTGGTTTAGCAAACAGACAACGATGAATGTGTGAACAAAGTTCGCCTTTCTATTTAGTATGTTATAGTTTATGTCTCTGTTTATTTGAATCTCTTTAAAACTGAATGCAATGCATTTTATTTGTTTGGCAGATACTTTCTACTTATACATGTTGCATTTCTTGTTATGCTCCCCAAATGGGGGTGGACGGGGTTGCATATAATAGTTTGATTTTAATGGAATTAAATTGACTGTGTGGGGCTGTGAAACTAATTTTCTCCCATAAATATTCCTTTCCTTATTGATGTCCGTCCCTCAGGCACTTGGCAGGTTTTCTGGCATTTCTGGCGTTCCAAAAGCGAAATGGTAAAAACATTCACAATTTGAAAACAATCGTTATTGTCTAATTATTATTATTATAAAAACTTTATTTCAATTACATCAAACAAATTATAAAACTATAATTTGACTTTGTGCCTACATTTAAAATAATTATAAACAGGTATATTACATTTGCTATTCCCCTATCAGTGGATTTTTCGCACAAAAGCGATTCCCGACCCCTAAATTGCAAATTTCCCAAAATGGCCAAGATAAGGTATATTTTTGACATCTCAGACACCTAGCTTAAATGAAACATCATATTCAGCATGCCTCAAAGGTCTTTATTTTTTCAGAGATTTATAAACTTTTGATAAATTAAATTATATTCTCGAATGATAATATTTCTTTCCATGTTACTACCAGTAATGAACCTCATGTGATTAAACGTCATTTCAAGCATGATTTTACTATGTTAATGTGTTTTTTTTTAGGAACATGAAGTTCTGCTAGTCTATATATTGTCTATATATTGCTCGAAAGTTTTATCGGACAATATTTATAACTAATTTTCATGAAGATTTGGCAATAGTTGTGGCGTGGCCTCAAGTGTTCAAAAGCTTTTTTTTTTAATTTGATATTGTGACCTAGCTTTCGATATAGTGGCCCAGTTTAAATCATTTAAGAAGTCAGTAAGGAAAACATTTCACAACAAGATTTCATGACGAATTATTAATAATGTGGCCTCTAGAGTGTTCACAAAATCTTTCTTTAATTTGACCAAGTGACCTAGTTTTTGACCTATGTAACACAATGTCACCTTGGCCAAGATATCATTGTGGCAAATGTTCTGACCAAGTTTAATATAATTTGGGCAATAAATGTGGCTTCAAGAGTGTTCAAAGAAAATGAACATACCAGTAACAGTAAATCTGGATGTCCTCGACTACTCGTACACATATTTTTTGCCTTTAGAAGTTGATTGAGTTTCCATTTTAATAACCAATGAAACCTTTCTTTTTCAATCTTGCATATCGTTCTTCGCATAATAGTTGATTCAGTTTCCTTTTAAATAACAGGGAAAGATATGCTTGTTTGATTACGCAATAAAGTCGATAAAGTGCTACTTACGATAACTGAGGAAACATATGTCAAATCGCTCTTCGAAAAACAGTTGTCCCATTGTGTTCTTTTTAAGATGTGCATAGACAATAAACAATGCACATGCCGATACTATCTGAAAAGTGGCACGTCTACGCGATCCAATCATCTTTAAGTCAGCATGTGATAGTAAAATAATCGAGCAATTTGTTGTCAGGTGATTGGTATACATAGTTGGTTTATGAATCAACATAACATGTGTAAATGAATGAAACATGTCGTAGGTGTTGTTATCGGAATCAGTAAGGCGAAAAAATAATTTAAATTATATTCTATACCTGGTTCAATATCTGGTTTTAAATTTGTATACACACATGTAATATTCTAGTATTTCTGACAATAAAAAAGACAATACCATAAATAGACATGAATTGACTGTTTCCTATAGACTTTTTTTTCGCTTAATAGTGTATGCCAAACATTTGATATGATTTTACCATGAATATGAACGTTTACCGATTGTTGAGCTCTCTTTAAGGCTTAAAAAGTAGTTTCGTCCCGCAACAAATCCGACCAACCAAAATTGTGTGTGCCGATCTTTAACTTGGTTTTGGTATTGTATGGTGAGTTTTCAATCAAATTGGCTTACAGAAATACTATTTACTAAAGTGAAAATTCAGCGTTCGATAGTTGCGTTGCATTATTCATACTCGTTGAATTAACTTTTATAGAACTGAACGTAACTTTAGAAATGTTAAATAGAGATTATGAAGATTAATTCATGTCTTATTAAAGTGGAAAATTGAAACAAAATAATAATTAATAAAAGATAAGCCGATCTGAAAATCCGATTCGTTTAGTTATCAGTGCAAAACAAATAACTTTTCTTTTGTTTTCTGTCCAATTGATAGCTGGCGTTTAAATGCAACATTCGCATCAACTTATTTTGTTTTCAACAATTATGCAAAGAGGCGCCGTATTATATTTGACCAAGGCATGCTAATCAAGTGCAACACTTCAGTTTGAATGAGAGAAATCCGGACTGTTACTGCGCAATAACGCTTGTTTTTGGTATCATTAAATAGCAAGTCATTACTGTACTGGAGCGGGAGCTTGATTTACATCAAAGTATGAATCGTGTAGGTTATAAGCGTTGATATAAAATAATCACATATGAACTATCGTTTCGCAAAAAACGACTTAACCGTCATCAGTGTGTAAATAACTAAGAAATATATATTAGGAATAAAACATTAAAATAAAAAAGGCACCATGTCGGGACACACCGCCAATGTCGTCTGCTTCGTCATCGTCCTGATGACGTCCCGTCAAATGACCGGACAGGCGCATGACGTGGCACAGCTGAACAAAAGATTGACGCTCATCAAAACTTCTGTTGATCGTGACATCAGCGACATACGGTTCCAGATCTTGGAACTGAAGATGATCGTTGAGCAGATACTGGTCGATCAGAGGAACGCTAGCGATGTGTCCATAATTGGAGGACCATTCATTGGCTATGGTGAGTAGTCCTACAAACACGTTAATGAAATTGCAGAAGATAAATATAAATAATAGATTAAGCATATTAAACGTATTTTAATGATTTAAGTCTTGTTTGAAAGGCAATTTTCCGGTCTTATCAAATGTCTTACGACAACTTATTCACAACTTCCGATTGCATTTTAGTCGCTTTATATCATAACAGTGTATGATACATATGTTCCGTTAATAAAGAAAGATACCAACAATAATACAGAATATTAAATTAATGAAGAAACTCGACTATACTCATGTTATCATAAATGTTGGCGCAAAACAAGTTCATGCTTTTGCAAAAATACTAGATAATGTATCAGTATTGTAGTTTGAAGCTTTGTAAATTTATATTATTGTACCATTGTATCTTCCATCTTGAACCTTTTTTCAGAAAAAAATAGTCCAGCAAGGTACACGGATATGACTTCAGTTAAATGTCATACAAATGAAATTTAAAATAACTTATTACATTAGCAACTAGACATGTAGTCATGTCGATAATTACTTTGTATTGATACATTAGTAACGTAAGATTCAAAAGTAACGAAAGATACATATGTAACGTATACGCTACCTACGTCGAAAATTAGGGGAGCAAAATAGTTTGTGGGTACACAAATAATATTTTAGCGAAGACAATATAGAACATATTAGGAATAATTATATGAATCTTCCTATCATTCACAGTGATCTTCCGTTCCTACTAGATCAAATGAACTAATTAACATATATTTAAGATATAGATAGATCATCATCAGAATTTAGCTAAAGTATTGCGTAATACTTAAGCTTTTATTTCTTTATTTCTATGGAAAGGCCAGGAAATAACAGGTGTTCATCAAAACGAGATTGCAGACCTGAAAACCAAGTTAACAACCCTGGAAAACAGACTGAATACATTATCTAGTACTGTTAGCGACACAGAGGTCGACAAAAAGGAAACTGAAATGGAAAGAAACGAATTAATTGAGAACTTAAAAGCTGAACTTCTTACAAAGTTTGAAGAAACCGTAACGGTTATCATAAAAGGTTATAAGGACCTCAAGACGCATGTTAACTTGAAAGACTCTTTGGTCGATCAAATACATAACCTTTCCCAGTCGGTGAGTTCCGAACAAAACAAGCTAAGTAGGAAGATTGAACAGGCAGATGCGAAAGTCGTTAGACTGGATGGTGAAGTGAACAAGCTCAAAGTCGACGAATTAGTCGAGCAAAAGAAAAGAAACGAACTGATGCAAAACTTCAAAACTGAACTTCTTCAGTTGAACGCAGAAGTTAAAACAAAATGCGACGATAGAGTCAACGTTCTTCAAAAGAAGTTTGAGGAAACCACAGCGGTGAATATGGCAGGTTACAAGAATCTGGAGACGCACATGTCCAATCAAATGAAAAATCTTGACCAGACGGTGATCTCCAAACAAAACAGACTAAGTGCGAGGATTGACCAGGCAGATGCAATGATCGCAAGACTGGATGGTAGATTGAACACGCTGGATGGCTTTTCGAGAGCGATCGAAGAGCTGAAAGCAAAGACTGACAAGTGCATAGGTAAGTGGGGTTATTATTGTACTGTTAACGAACCGTCATATACTTTAATAACATGACCGTAGACATTTGACGGCACTGTACAGAATATAACCGAAAACCAAGAGAAACATAATATATCAAACAAGTATCATACACACACATACATTCTTCCACATAAAAGAAACTATTTTATATTCATGCCTTATTGATCTAAAACGATTTATTTGAAATAGCTACATATGGTATTTCATTATTTCATCCGACTAAAAACTCCCGGAGGGCTCCCGTTGATTATGACACGGCTACTCATAATAATAATAATAAGTGATTTAAGTTAACAGTTCGAATAGTGCGAATAGTTCGGATTACATAATCCAGTGATAAAACAATAAACTAATAAAAACATATACAATATCAGGCAAATGTCATTTACAATAATAATTATGATCACAAACTAATAGCCGTACCGGATAAAATATAAATGTTTTTTTAATCAGATGCATGTATTGAATATTGAGAGGCCGTTATATGTACAATTTTAACATTTTAAACATTGCAATGCTTAACATGACAATTATCGGTTACCATAATATCAGTAGACAGATTCAACTACATTGTATATGTAACGAACAGAACATGTATCGGATGTAAATAATTATAACACGGCACGTGCCAAATTTTATATAAACAAAGAAGAAAATCGTCTATGGGTTATTCCGCAATATTTATATCCGGAGCTTATTCACTGAAAGCACGCGCTGTAGCTAAACAAAACATGTCGATAAATTTAAATTTAATGAATGAAAGCGGATCTGATCGACAGAACAGTCGAAAGTTGAATTTTATGGGCGAAACTTCACATAAAATAGTACACAAGAAAAATAAGATACGTTGTATAAATCTTTAGTAAAAACCGTGCTTCGCACTCGTGATTTAATCCCTACGCATCTAAACTTCCGGCCGTGGGTTATTAAACAACAAACTGTTACGTACACGTGTTATTTCTTAAACACTATGCTAGGCCCCCAGAAATTGCTGTATTGCTTAACATAAGAGCTGCTAGATACAATTGACTGAGTTGAGAAGAACGCCCGAGGGTTATGCTGTATCTCTTTTCCGTCTTTGGGAAAAGTGGCTGACATGGTTTAAACAACCAAAGGTATAACAACAATTTATAGAACTGGCAAAATTACGAACAATATAGAACGGTGATCGGCATTTTATTACCGTTTTGAAATGGAAAAATAATTAATATTAAAACACAGTAGTGTAGATACCAAAAAAGTTCATAAATTGAGACAGAAAGGGACATAAATAAAAGAGAAACGTTTCAGAATAAGAGAAGTTGCGGTAACAAGAAAAACAATTGCGGGGCGGGGCCTCGTGAGCAGTATATAGTTTGTTCCTGAGATGGAGTAGGGTTAAAATCTATAACTATCTCAGATAAAAGACTGATTATGTTTAAAAATTAATGAATTTACTTCGCATGATCCGTCTTTAACACCGAAAAGAAGTAGTTGCAACGTTTTGGATTGGAAACTGGACAGATTGTCAAGAAATTAGGCTCTTTTTCAGTATAAATGGGGCATTAAAGAAAAAGTTATATGTATCTTCAATCCCACCGCAATGACAATATGGACTTAAAAAAATGTTTTAGCATACCAATGTTCATTTAAGCTGCTACAGTGCATTCGTTAACGCGAATGTAGAACATTAGAAGTCCGTTCCCTATCGTAGTAATGCTGGGGAATTCTTTTTTATCTTTGTTAAAAATTGCTTTGAAAGCAGAGAGGAAGGAGCCGTTCCGGTAGATTGTTCCATAAGTTTATAGTTGATGGTAGAAAAGTTCGTGAACAAGTTGTGATTTACATTGAATGTTGCGAATATTGTTAGAATTACGAAGTGGACGGTCTTAAACTTATAATGATGTATTTTAGATGTCAGTGTTGGTTTAAACTGGTCTGTTCTTGATAGTGTGAACATATCGATGCTACACAAAGACTGAGTAAGAAAGTTAAGTTTGCAACACTTAATTAGTATTGTAAGATAGCAGAAGTAGCAGTATGAGAGCAGTATACTTAATTACACGTATGATTATAACATATTATTGCGAAAACATACGCTTAACATATATTATGTATGGACAAAAGAAACATTATACCGATATTATAATAGCGCGTTTATTTACATTATAAGTAACGCTTTGAAAAAAAAATGATTCTGATGAATCAATGTTATAATATGCAAGCAATACGTTTTATATATTTTAAGGATAATATGCATTTGTATCGATATTCGAACATTAACGTTTTATGTAAACACATCATTTTGTAGAGTTGTCTTTCATGGTAGCGAAACTTTATATATGCATGTCTTTATTGAATCCGACATTCTGATTGTGCAGTTTATCTCTTGAATAGTCAGTAAAAAGAATATCTAAAAATAGTCCTGTATTATCCTACCTTAAAGGAAATAAATTAGAACTACTTGATTGTATCATGTTATTGTAGTAAATTCAATACGATACTAGTATTTTAATTCGCATTTATATAATAATAGTTATGATAATAATAGTAATTTTAATAATAATAATAATAATAATAATTATTATTATTATTATTATAATTAATATTATTATCATTATTTATTTATTCCGTATTGTTGCTAACAAGCAAATCGTTTTTAAGTAGGTTTATCCTGTTTATACAAATTGGATATACAAGAACAAGTGTTACTTGTAATGCGCAATTGTTTGCTGTTATAATTCCGAATTCATTTTAGAACATCGTGACACAAAGTAAAGATAAGTTGTAACTTTTTATCATATCAAGTTCCGCCAACAGCATCGCAAGATGTATTGGATGATACAGTTTATTCTAATATTTTCAGATAGTTGTAAAGGTAAATATTTGGAATAATAGCTTTCAACAAAAACTTTTTTCTTCAGAAATAATTGTAATACATACGAATATTAATCACATAAGTAGCAAACTGCATCGCTTTGTCACCAATTTTTTTTAATATCAAGTGATATTTTCTATTCTTTTCCAAACGTTATATACACTAATTTGGCAAGAGCTAAAGAGAAAAGACGTCTTGGTTTTCACAGAAACCTCTTATTGTTTTCAATAAATAAAAAAGGGGAACGTTTACATTCGTTACAGATGTAGCTGCCAGAAACTGTCGGGATGACTACACCTCATTCCAAGGGTCTTGTTACCATTTTGGGAACGTGCAGGGAACATACACTGAGTCGAAGGTATGATCAATATTTTCCATGGACCTTAAGAGGTAGACTATGACCGATATTTACCATTTACCTTTAGTAGAACAATAGAGGTATGGATCGTCAGAGTTATGGCAAGAATCGATATTTACCATATTCAGTTCAAAGGCGGTAAACCATGGTTATGATCGTACGCCTGTTATAATTATAGTTGTGTTGTTTCGGTTTGGTTTGAAACTGGTTACCATTTTTTATTTGACCAAGAACCATTTACATATTAACAATATTAGAAATTTAAAATTTAATGACTGCAAATTCAAATAGTTAATCATGTGAAAACTTATCAAACCGCATGGTAGATCTGACCCGCATTACAAATTATCGCATATTAAAATACCCAAACCTACTTAGAAGTTACAATTCAAGGTTTGACATTTGGCTATGATCCTAATATAAATCGAAAATGTCTTTGTATGTGAATAACCAACAGTAGAAATTCTTACAGTTGAATATATCCGCGAGCACAAAGTTCTAATCATAGCAACATATGCATACGCCTCCCGGGTTAAAGACTGTTCTTATAATTAAACTTGGAACTGTGTCCTAAATTTGTACTTGAATATCCGGATTGTTTAGTTTAATTTTAAAGAAATCTTTACCATTCGTAAATAAGGTGATACTTGAACAATTGCACGTTTTAACATATCAGAATAGTATAAATGCAATCGTGTGTATGAATGTCTATATGTCCATCAACATTTTATTATTCATGTGATTGTGTTCCTTCAGCACTATTGTCGACAACATGGGGGTCATCTAGCAAACATAAAGACATCGTTGGAAAACTACTTCGTCAAGAATCATGTCAGACAAATGCAAAGTATTAAAATCTAGCATTATATAGTAATTTGTCATGATTTGCAATTTCACGAAACCATCTAATACAAAACAAAACCATAGTTTGAACATAAACGAGCAATTTTTTATAATGTTTTTTTTTTCTTTTTTGTTTCATAATATTTATTTATTAACACATTTTACTAGTACGTGTTTTCGCTCTAAATCACGTCCATTTAATGCATTATATATATCACTATAATGTTCCCTAATATATAATGCTATTGAACGAAATATTCAGCTCGCCATTGGTGGATAGGTCTGAACGATCAGATGGTAGAAGGACACTTCATTTGGGATGACGACAATACAGCGGCGACATTTACAGGTGCATATATGTGAATATCAATAAACATTCTCTTTGCTATCGCGATGTTAAACTTTTATAGTCGCTTTTATTTAATTGTCATAAATAATTATATTGTTATGCAAAGTAAGAGCAGTATACTATCAAAGTATATTTCTTTACAGGAAAAAACTTAAAATACATTAAGACTTTAGCTAGGAGTGCATAAATAACGTAATACAAATGCACTGCTATCTAAGTCTCATTGCGGATGCAAATCTTTTCTTTGAATTGACATATTTGTTTTTGTAGTCGTTCATCTAAGCTATAAACGTATTAACACAAACAGCATACCCCAATAACAAGGGTTCTTGTTTTTCTATTTTATGACCAGACTGGGGCACCAACCAGCCTCAAGGAGGCCACGAAGACTGTGTTGCTCTCGACCATCAGGATGGCTATATGTGGGGAGATTTCCCGTGCACTATGCAGCTGTTTCCAGTCTGCAAAGCACAGTAATGCTGGCGAACCTAAACATTTGAAAATTCCTTATAAGCGTAATGTTATATGTATGAGAATCGAAAACCTGTCTCTTACATTCATCAATACAACATGTTTAAGTACTTAAACTGCGGGATCTGTCTAGCACATGTAGCTTTCTATCATACTTTTATCATTGTTAACTTCAGACATTGCATCAAACTAGTCTATGTTTGCATTCGTTTGCGTATATTCGACAAGTTGAACAGAAACTATTCAGAATCGTTTGCACATAAAGCTTAAATGTTAACACGTGTTTAGTACTTCCCGTTTAATATAATATTCTTGAATTGCATTAAATGTTATCAATTCCTTTTACATTCAAATCATTATTTTTGACAAGAGTTCATTGATTACAATTGAGGGCATGGTGATATAACTAAACAGGCATATGATTTCACGCAAAAGTCACTTTTGTCGTCCATGTCAATCAATTAATTCAAGAATTTTATCATCGAGAATGTTATTAGAATTGGGTCATTTGACTCAAATTAAAATATCTTTGGAAAACGACTTCATTTATTAACAATACAGAAACATTCAAAGCGCGTATTATGTACAAATAAGCTTTAATTGAAACATCTTTGCAAAACGTTGTCATTGAGAAACGATGAAAACCAATCAAACGCAAATACACAGTAGTTTAAATTGAACATCTTTGGGAAACGACTTTTTTTAGAAATTCATTCAGACCCATATAATATGCGTAGCTAGTAACCGTACCAGCATCGCAGTATTTGTGAGGATTCGGTATTGCATCATATGTTGTTATGAATTTGTGATTTGCAAGTCAATATGAAGTCGATAAAATAGATCTTGTTTTAGTTTATCAAAATCGCGTGTATACTGTGTTCATAAGGTATAGTAAAAAGCCATTTGCTATGTTTGGATACCAGGATTATGAAGATAATTCAATAGAGCGAGTATTCTTTGCAGGGTCTTGAAATCAATTATAGCACACCTGTGCACTTCAGTTTTGTAAACGATGAAGTGTTAATATAAGTGTAACTGTGTTGTTCATTTGTATAATAATAATGAGCTGTAGATGTTATTTATAAAGGAAACTAGTATAATTTGAATTCAATAAAAAAGAAATCAAACATGCAGGCGAACTCTTATGTTCAATTTATTTTATGTGTTTATTAGATGTAAATACATCAAATGAGAATTACTGGAAAATGTAGTACAGCTAAGCACATAATGTATATATGAACAACGGTATCATCATAACAACGCGCGTGTATTCAAACACATCAATAACATATCAATAATGCAAACAGCAATGCACGCATCAACGATACAATAAAATGAATCCCCGGCACATATAACTGGTTTAACTTTCGAATGTGATTTACCTTCATAGGAAAGATGTGTGTTTTATGTTGTCAGCAACGAGATATCGAACATGAATAGCATGTTATCTGCATAACTATTAAGAAAACATACTTGAATAACCAGTATTATACATGGACATCAGTTTTTATATACCACTTACAGATGAGATCAATTAATAAAATGAAGTGATTTACACTGTCTTTTTATTTCAAAAATGCACTGAGGATCCGCATTATTATTTGTATAAGTTTGGTTTATTTACATATATTTCCCAACGTATGATAAAAACATTCTGCATGTGCGTTACACAAATTATAATATAATGGATTATTGTTATGACTTTTGTACAATCTAAAACAACTTGGATAGATCGTTTTCACGTTAATGCATGACTTTATTTGATTGTTAATCTAATAGCAATGTAAGACCAGGTAGATTGCACACATCTAATAAATGTGTCTTGTATTGCCTTGTAATTCACCGACAAAGAGTTTTCGTTCACGTCATTAAAAAAATCGTTTTAGAACAACACCAACACTCAATCAATATAGGTAAGGGTAAACGTGTAATTGAACAACATTTCTTAACACATAAAAGACACTATGATAACAAACTTTCCATTTTGTACAGCAAACAATACAGCATCCAAAGTATTACAAGACAATTATGCTTCGGAATACACAAACTTGATTAGAGATAATCAGTTTCAAGTGGTATATTTTTCAATCGAACGTATCTCATTTAAATGCTCTATTTTCATATTTAAGTGTTAGCATATCTCAAGGCGCTGAATGAACAGAAACATTAAACCTATGCGATGCCGCTCAGTAATTATTTATTTATAATGAAACGTTCGATGTGCTGTCCTTAAAGGAATTGCTTTCGGTTGGCAACACGGTCTTTTGCGATAACATAGCACCAATTTCTGTAAACATGAAGAAACCTTTCCTTTACGGTCGTGAATCCGTAACGCCATAATTCAGATTAAAAACACAATGTAGTATAGAGCAACAAAAACATAAGGTATTAATACATGTAAGCCACGTGAGAAGAGCCTAGCGGAATATTCCCGTTCACTATCTTATGGTAGACGACAAATGACAGAAACACTGTGATCGCGACGGACGGACGCTCGCCGGCGCTCTCAGGAAGTAGGAACACAAAATTATTTATTGCGCCAAGCAAAGTGACTAGTATAATGATATAAACGACATAAAACTCGTTTCGTCTTTCTAAATGTAATTCTATTTTGAAATACGGTTTCTTCCCGCCATACTTTCCTCAAAATATATTTCCCCGCAATATAGGTCCAATGGCTATTTTTGGCCAACAATGGCAAACTTGTTTGTCAAACGAAAAGAACGTAACATCAACACTGCACACTATTGCGAGAACTCCACCAATAGCCAGTGTACAGTACCATTATAAAAAATGCGCAGTGAATTCTCGATGCTTCCCATCACCTGAATCGAACCTGCCGACTTTTGCAACAATAGTGTGGATGCCAAATGTCACTCGCTGGCAAAACGAAAGAAGTTATGTTATCAAAATCATCAGGAAATCATTAGTTTCGTCAAAACTGTAAATGCTTGCAAGAACGGATCGGATACAAACGGTAACCTGTGTTCGATGATCTTTTACTGGTATTTAAAGCTTGCTGTATCAATTTGTCAGATGTGAATAAAGTCTGGACATATTCCCTTCGACTTGAAACGAGCTAAATAAAAAACAAGAAAACTTAATAACCACATGATATTTATGTCATTTTTAGGAACATGTGTATACATTTCTTTAAGGCGTTAACCTGGAACGTACCATTTGGTTTGAAAAGTTATGTGTGTGTGTGTGGGTGTTTCGTTCAAATGTCTTGTATAAAATGCGGTAAATTCGAGGATAAATAATATGAATTAGCGAGTTCCAATTAAATCTCGTCTGAAATAAAAGGCGTTAATCAAAAATCAGTAATCAGAATATAACATCACAATTGGAGCTTTTAGATGTAAAGCAATTAATTCAACAGAACAACGCCATCCCAGATCAATCAAACTTTGCGATTTTGTTGACATTTTGATTTGTTCGCCAACATTGTATGATACATCATCAAGCGAATACATTATTTTATTAAGTCAGATATTGTGTGATGGCAATTTAAGGAGTACCAAGTGTTTAATAGAAGACGTAATCAGAACAGTAAGCTCCATTAAAGTCATCTGTAAAAATGATCTCACATATATTACTCAGTGCTATTTGATGCAGTTTACCAATAACCTATACAACATAAGTAAACTAAACAGTTGTCACAGTGTTGATCTTCGCAAGGCACTGAAGATACAATATGTATAAATATGGAAACACCAACAATATATCAAAAGAGAAATTCCGCTAGTGTATAAAAGTCAGTACAAGACGTTGAAGGTTTAAACCAATCGAAGAGATTAAAAACCTCAACCCAACCAGATCACAACGTGGTCAATTGTAATCATACATTTCATTAAAAAAAATACGTTAGCATTACTCATTCAAGTTTCGATAATATTTTGATGAACAGTTAATTGTGAAATCACTTTTAAACCATTTACACATCTTAGATTGTTCAACAGAAAGACATGTTAAGCAGCACGCTTACTCGTAGAGTTTTGATATATTTAATAATACTTTACATCGACTTACATTTGCAGACTAAAATATGTTGTGTTTTTTTCTGCCGCAAGCTAAATAAATGGCGGATAATATTTGGTACTAATTTGGAGCATGTCCTGCAATAACAATCAGTGACTGATCTCAGGTAAATATTTATTCCTGTGTAATATGCCGATAACATGTACACCCTGAGAGCACCGGTCATTCCAGGGAAATTAACAAAGTGAACGCTGTAAAAACGCTGTAAAAATGGAACCGCTGTTCTTAGGTGATAAGTTTAAAATGGTTAGTCAGTTCGTACTATTTCTAGGTCTTTATTCAACCCACTCGTTTGTACACAGTGTGATGTAAACAAAGCTTATCGCCGATTAAAATTTATAGTACTATTTATTAGTTCAATTTAATAATGCAAATTAAGATCTTAAAATTACATTTAAATTCATACCCATTAATAAACTTATGAGTACATCAACGATAAAATTGTTTTTACTCATTCATCCCGTTAACTCAGCGATCCGCTATTTCATATAACGTTTCAGATCTCTGCATTAACTTCAACTATTTGACTTTTTTTCGCTTATTTGACTTTTATTAAATGTCTATGAAATGAACGAACATGATTTCACATAACACCTTTTATTGTGTTGATCTGCTAAAAAATCATATTCTCTTGATGTAGATTTGTTCTGATATGCTTGAACACACATTTTAGAAAAAATACAGTGTGAATGTTGACGGTCACCTTTATTTTTTGTGATACTCGAGGATTATTTGCAATACAAGTTAACGCACAACATGTGTAATTACTAGCAATGCTAAATAAAGTTGTTATGTGTATTAAACGCAATGCGGTGTCCATCTATTTTCCGTCTGAGTTACTTACAATGCTGAAGACAAATTTAAAACACGCATGCGGATGTCTCAAATGTATGTGTAACATACCTTATTTCGCACATCCTGTATATACATGTAACGCATTGTCGAGAATATTTGACGTTATTTTTTTTATCTCGAAACAGGTATGTACTCTTTTTATTGTGCGCCACACCTTTTGCATTTTTGAGTAACATATGTATTTGAATATAAGTGTGAACATTAAATATTTCTAAACAATAGTTGTGTATTTTTTGTACAAAATATGTGTCGAATTAATTAATTTATTTAAAAAAAGTCCATTAAAGATAAAATTATATAATTAATTTTCAAATTGTCAAGCTTCGGTACACGTTTACACTTTTTTACTTGTGGTACAATTGTATTTGCTTATTCGATCAATATCGTTTGTTAATCATTTAAGCAACATGGTGCATTGGAAATATTGATAACTGTTATATTGGGCGTTTTAAAGAGACTTCATTTTAATTTCTAGTGTAATGTGTACTTTTCTGTCTAGAATGTAGATAAATAAAAGTGTGTATATTAAATTTCTTGCTCGTTTGAGTGTGACCATATTCGCATACAACCATATGTATAGTATCAACACTCGGAAGAAACATATTTTTTGCGTTCGTTATCACCCACACAAATTAATGCATGTAATTAAATTTCTACATATACCTTCGCCTGAAAGCACATCCTCTCTTATCAAGCTCATGAATAACTGAAGCAAGCATATTTATGCAATTTTAGGATGATATAAAAGCAAAAAAAACATGATTGTTTTCTCCCATACATTATTCTTAATCCAACAAACTAGTTTATGCCTTACCTTACCTTATGATACTGTTAATATAATAATGTGTTAATAAATATACACTTCTGTATAAATACGTATTTTCGTGTTATGTTCTTTGCAGACCAAACGTTTATACTCACTTCATTAAGAAAGACATATATTTGGTGTTTAATAATATGTTTATAGCAAGACCTACACTTAGTCAGTTAACACCGAAAAGACACTATTATATTAAACAATACGAAACATGTACATATTACAATTTAAAGTACAATTTAACTAAGTAAAAGGCAATCTTTCATCGTACAGGACAAACATCAGTTAATATATTAAACATATTAAAGGGGCCTTTTCACGTTTTGGTAAATTGACAAAATTTAAAAAAGTTGTTTCAGATTCGCAAATTTTCGTTTTAGTTATGATTTTTGTGAGGAAATAGTAATACTCAACATTTACCATGGTCTTAAATATCCTTTATATATGCATCTTTTGATGATTTGAAAACCTGAAAATTATAAAGCGTTGCAACGCGAAACGATTGAATAATTGGAAAGTTCTGTTGGTGTCGTTATATTTCGTGAAACTACGAGGATTGCGTATATAAAGTAAAAAATATATCTCTTCATAACATGAGCACGGATGGCCAAGTGGTCTAAGCGGAAGTTTTTTTTAACTCCAGGACCCCAGGAGTCAGTGGTTCGAGTCCAGTTGAGGGTTACATTTTTATTTTATTTTATTTATTGTATTATTGTTTTATTACTGGACATTTTGAGTTTCAATGTTTAAATTTATCAATATAAAGCATTTAATAACAAACTTCAATACATGCCAAAATCTGTGAAAAGGCCCCTTTAATGAAGCAGAATGCTTTTTTTTAACGTTTTGTTCTATATCATTTCAGGCAAGCGTAAGCAAAGCTGTGAAGTTGTATAGTTTTGAAAGAAGAGTCAAACAAGATAATTATTGTACGTTGATTTATTGCATTTATTTCAATATATTTAAAATGTAATTCATCGCAAATATGAGTATTGGAGTTACATAAACAACACAGTCTTTGGTTCAACTCTATTCCATGCCAACTACAAGTTTCGACGGGTCATCTGTTATTTCTTTTGCGAATTACGCAATTTTAAATCGAATAGTATTTATTTTATGTTGATTTAACAAAAGTGGGTAAACACCGTATTTATATCAGTTCTTAACTTTTGTCATAAAATGATCATTAGTGTAAATCGTAGAGATGATGTCTTTTTTAATTATTGTAATTATCTGAATATACGGTTGTCACAATTAACGTCTTTTTCAAAGTTGAGGCGGTATATTTCCCGGGTAATACCTGTGTGTAAGAGGTATGAACGGTGTTATACACCACGTACTTTAATTTATTGCCAATCATTTTTTCAATTAAAGTGAATTCGTATGTTAATTAGTAATTATGTTAATAACTTCAATGTTTGTCACAACACGTGTAAAAGGTGTTGTATGGCGCACATTTACTACGTCCTTTTGAATACGATTTGTTATTTACACGTATGTTAATAGTTATAATTCGTCTCTCATTTTTGTTCTTTATAGTCAAAGGAAAAAGGCGTTTATCTAATTTACAATGAGTAGGCGTTACATCCTTCTTTAATGTTATTTAAGACATTGATCTTCGTTCAATTTTTAAAAAGTCGGAGTTAACTCCTGTTTAGATAATGTTATATGTATTGTATTCAGCGTCTAATGTAGATCAAATAAATAAAATATTATACATAGTTCCTTGTTATACATTGGGGAAAAACATTGTACATAGTACATTGTTATACATTGGGAATAAAATATTGTACATAGTTTTTTGTTATATATTGGGGACGCTTTAGGGACGTTTTGACCAACTTTAAAACTGACTTTGGGGCCGTTTTGACCAAAGTGGGACCGTTTTGACTAGGGGACGAATTATTCCAAATGAGAGAGTGCAACTTAGTCAACCGTGAACGCGAGCACGGCCGTAAATCACAGGCGCCACATCTTTTTGCGATGCATTAAAACAGGAGCCATTGCTACTTCTGAGGACTCAGGTGGCGCCAAGGCCCGGATGTTTTGAAATTCCAAGGTTAATTCTTCATTGCGAGTAGATTTTATATGTGTTTTCAACATATTTGCATTATATAAACAAATCGGGCGATGTAGTGCGCCTCAGCGTACACGTAGATTATTTCATCAACAAAAGTATAGAAACATACGATCACAACCTATTTAGGAACACGGAGACCTTCATAGGTTGTGCCCTGGTGGACTTTTTGAAAGCAAATCGATGTTTTTGCTTGTGTGACTAGCAACTGACATCGAATTAATACGCTTATGACTGCAAACGATTTCTTTAAACATATATACTAGTTGATGTATGCACAAACACATGTGGATCTATTTGATTATTTGTATTTTTCTAAAAGAGATGGAGCCAATGCAAAGGAGGTGGCGCTAAGGGCAGGAGTTGTTGCCAATGCACGATATAGGAATCATCACATGACTTACATTTTATAGATTCTGTTCCTTTTCATATTTCGTTTTATTTGTCAACATATGTAGAGAGAGAGAGAAAGAG